>NW_027203775.1:0-56297 GCF_024711535.1 Dipodomys merriami | reverse complement strand
TCACCCTAACCCTCACCCTAACCCTAAACCTAACCCTCACCCTCTCCCTAACCTTTAGACTTCACCTCACCCTAACCCTCACACTAAACCTAACCCTCACCCTAACCCTAACCCTAACCGTCACCCTCATCCTCACGCTCACCCTCAGCCTAACTTTAAACCTAACGCTACTCCTAACACTAACCCTCAACTTCACCGTCACACTAACCCTAACCCTAAGCCTAAGCCTAACCCTCACACTCACCCTCACCCACAACCTAAGCCTCACTGTCACCCTCACGCTCACCCTCACCCTAACCCTAACCCTAACCCTCACGCTAAGCCTATCTCTCACCCTAACCATAAACCTCACAATCACCCTCACCCTCACCTCACCCTAACCCTAAACCTAAACCTAACCCTCACCCTAAACGTCACCCTAACCCTAATGCTAACTCTAACCCTCACACTCACCCTAAACCTCACGCTAACCCTTAATCTCACCGTAAATCTAAACCTAACCCTAACCCTCACTCTGACCGTAACCCTCACCCTAAACCTAATCCTAACCCTAGCCCTCACCCTCACCCTCAACCTCACCCTACCCCTAACGCTAACCTCACCCTAAACCTAAACTCGAACCTAACCCTAACCCTAGCCCTACCACTAAGCCTCACCCTAAACCTAAACCTCATCCTAACCCTAACCCTCAACCTCACAGTCACCCTCAGCCTAACCCTAAAGCTAAGCCTAACCCTATCCCTAATCCTCACACTCACCATCACCCTAAACCTAACCCTAAGTCTCACCCTCACCCTCAACCTCACCCTAACCCTAACCCAATCCCTCAACTGAACCCTCAACCTCACCCTAACACTCACCCTAACGCTAACTCTCACACTCACCATAACCCTCAACTTTAACCTTACCCTCACCCTAACCCTCATCCCAACCCTCACCCTATCCCTAATCCTAACCCTCAACCTAACACTTACACTCACTCTAACACTAACCCTAACCCTAACACTAACTCTCACACTAAACCTCACCCTAAATATCACCTTATCATTAACCCTAACCCTATCCCTAACCCTCACCCTCACCCTCAGCCTAACCCTCAGCCTAAAGCCTATTCCTAACCCTGACCCTCAGATTCACCCTCACCCTAACCCTAACCCTAAGCCTCACCCTCACCCTCAACCTCACCCTAAACCTAACGCAAACCCTCAAACCAACCCTCACCCTCACCATAAACATCACCGTAACCCTAACACTCACCCTAATCCGCACCATAAACCTAACCCTCACCCTAACGCTAACCGTCAATTTCACCCTAACACTAACCCTCAAACTAACCCTCAACCTCACCCTCACCCTAAACCTAACCCTAATGCTCACACTCAACATAACCCTAACCCTCACTCTCACCCTCACCCTCAGCTTAAACCTAAGCCTAACAATAACCCAAACACTAACCCTCACACTCACCCTCACCCTAAACCTAACCCTAACCCTAATCCTAACCCTCTCACTCACCCTCACACTCACCCTAACCCTAACCCAAACTCTCAACCTAAACATCACCCTCAACCTAACCTTCACCCTAACCCTTAGCCTTACCCTCACCCTAAACCTAACCCTCACCCTCACCCTCACCCACAGGCTCACCCTAAACCTAATCCTAACCCTAGCCCTCCCTCTCCCCCTCAACCTAACCCTACCCCTAACGCTAACCCTCACCCTAAACCTAACCTCCAACCTAACCCTAACCCTAACCCTAACGCTAACCCTCAACCTAACCCTAACCCTCACCCTAACCCTAACCCTCACGCTCACAGTCACCTTCAGCCTAACTCTAAACCTAAGCCTAACCCTATCCCTAATCCTCACACTCACCATCACCCTAAACCTAACCCTGAGTCTCACCCTCACCCTCAACCTCACCCTAACCCTAACACAAACCCTCGACGGAATCCTCACCCTCACCCTCACCCTCACCCTAACCCTAACCCTAACCCTCACACTCACCATAACCCTCACCCTAAACCTTACCCTCACCCTTACCGTCATCACAACCCTCACCCAATCCCTAACCCTAACCCTCAACCTAACCCTTACACTCACTCTAACACTAAGCCTAACCCTAACACTAACTCTCACACTAATCCTCACCCTAAATATCACCCTATCATTAACCCTAATCCTAAAACTAACCCTCACCTTCACCCTCAACCTAACCAACAGCTTAAGCCTAACCCTAACCTTAACCCTCAGAGTCACCCTCACCCTAACCCTAACCCTAAGCCTCACCCTCACCCCCAACCTCAACCTAAAACTAATGCAAACCCTCAAACCAACCCTCACCCTCACCATAAACATCAGGGTAGCCCTAAAACTCAACATAATCTGCACCATAACCCTAACCCTCACCCTAATGCTAACCCTCACCGTCACCCTAACCCTAACCATCACCCTAACCCTAACCCTCACCCTCATCTAACCTTCACCCTAACCCAAACCCTAACCCTCAAACACACCCTCACCCTAAACCTAACGCTAACCCTCACCCAAACCCTAACACTCACCCCAACACTGACCTCACCCTAACCCCAACCCTAATGCTCACCATAATACTAACCCTCAAGCTCACAGTCACCCTCAGCCTAACCCGAAAACTAAGCCTAAACCTATCCCTAAACCTCACACTCAACCTCACCCTAACACTAACCCAAACCCTCAACTGAACCCTCACCCTCACCCTCACCCTAAGCCTCACCCTCACCCTAAACATCACCCTAAACCTAACCCTCACCCTTACCCTCACCTTAGCCCTAAACCTCATACTAACCCTAAACTTCACCCGAAACCTGACCTTCAACCTAACCCTTACCCTCACCCTTACACTAAGTCTAAACCTAACATGAACCCTCACAGTAACCCTAAACCTCACCCTAAACCTAACCCTCACACTATACCTAACCCTTTCCCTAACCCTAACCCTAACCCTCACCCTAACTCTAAACATCACCCTCACCCTCACCCTCAGCCTAACCCTCAGCCTAAAGCCTAACCCTAACCCTAACCCTCACAGTCACCCTCACCCTAACCCTAACTCTAAGCCTCACCCTCACCCTCAACCTCACCCTAAACCTAATGCAAACCCTCAAACCAACCTCACGCTTACCCTAAACATCACCCTCACCCTAACCCTCACCCTAATCCGCACCAGAAACCTAACCCTCACCATAACGCTAATCCTCACCCTCACCCTAACCCTAACCCTCACCCTAACCCTAACCCTCACCCTCATCTAACCCTCACCCTAACCCAAACCCTAACCCTCACCCTAACCCTCAACCTCACCCTCACCCTAAACCTAACCCTAATGCTCACACACAACATAACCCTAACCCTCACACTCACCCTCACCCTCAGCTTAAACCTAAGCCTAACAATAACCCAAAACCTAACCCTCACACTAACCCTCACCCTAAACCTAAACCTGACACTAATCCTAAACCTCTCACTCACCCTCACACTCAACCTTACCCTAACCCAAACCCTCAACCTAAACATCACCCTAAACCTAACCCTCAACCTAACCCTTAGCTTAACCCTCACCCTAACCCTAACCCTCACCCTCACTCTCACCCTCAGGCTCACCTTAAACCTAATCCTAACCCTCACCCTCACGCTCAACCTAACCCTTATCCTAACGCTAACCCTCACCCTAACCCTAACCTCCAACCTAACCCTAACCCTAAACCTAACGCTAACACTCACCCAAACCCTAACACTCACCCGAACACTTACCCTCACCCTAACCCCACCCCTAATGCTCACCATAACCCTAAACCTCAGGCTCACAGTCACCCTCAGCCTAACCCTAAACCTAAGCCTAACCCTATCCCTAAACCTCACATTCACCGTCACCCTAAACCTAACCCTAAGTCTCACCTTCACCCTCAACCTCACCCTAAGCCTAACCCAAACCCACAACTGAACCCTTACCTTCACCCTCACCCTAATACTCACTCTCACCCTAAACATCACCCTAACCCTAACCCTCACCATTGCCCTGACCCTAGCCCTAACCCACATACTACCTCTAAACCTCACCATAAACCTAACCCTCAACCTAACCCTTACTCTTACCCTAACACTAAGCCTAAACCTAACATGAAACCTCACAGTAACAGTAAACTTCACCTTAACCCTAACCCTCACCCTAAACCTAACACTACCCCTCACCCTAACCCTCACTCTGACCCTAAACCCAACCCTAACCCTCAACCTCACCATCATCCTAACACTTACCCAACCTTAACCCTCACCCAAACCCTAACCCTCATACTCTCCCGAACCCTCAGCCTCACTCTAACAGTTACCCTCATCCTCACCCTAACCCTCACCCTAACCCTAACCCTATCAGTCACGCTCACCCTCACCCTCACACTCAGCCTTACTCTAAACCTATACCTCACCCAAACCCTCAACTTAACCCTAAACCTAACCCTCACCTTCACCCTAACCCTAACCCTCACTGACAACCTAGCATTCACCATAAACCTAATCCAAACCCTAACCCTCACCCTAACACTCACCCTTACCCTCACCCTAACCCTTACCCTCACCCTAACCCTAACCGTAACCCTACCCCTAATCCTCACCGTAACCCTAACCCTAACCCTCACCCTAACCTTTAACCTTACCCTCACCCTAACCCTCACACTAACTCTAACCCTCAACCTAACCCTAACCCTAACCATCACCCTCACGCTCACCCTCAGCCTAACTTTAAACATAATCCTACTCCTAACACTAACCTTCACCTTTACCCTCACACTAACCCTAACCCTAAACCTAAACCTAATCCTAACCCTCACACTCACCCTCTCCCTCACCCTAAGCCTCACTGTCACCCTTACGCTCACCTTAACCCTAAACCTAACCCTCACCAAAAACCTATCCCTCACCCTAACAATAAACCTCACAATCACCCTCACTCTCACCTCACCCTAACCCTAAACCTAACCCTAACGCTCACCCTAAGCCTACCCTAACACTTATGTAACTCTAACCCTCTCACACTAAACCTCACGCTAACACTTACTCTCAGCATAAACCTAACCCTACCCCTAACCCTCGCACTGACCCTATCCCTTACCCTAACCCTAACCATAACCATAACCTTCACCCTAACCCTCACCCTAACCCTCACCCTAACCCTAAACCTCATCCTAAACCTCACCCTAACCCTAACTCTATCCCTAACCCTAAAGCTAACCCTAATGCTCAATCTAACTGTAACCGTAGCCCTCAAACTAACTCTCATCCTAAACTTAACCCTAACCCAAACCCTTACGTTAACACTAACCCTAACACTCAACCTAACCCTAATCCTCACCCACACCCTCGGCCACATCCTCAGCCTAAACCTAACCCTAACCCTAACCCTAACCTTAATCCTCACACGCATCCTAACTCTAACCCTAACCTTCACTCTCACCCTCACCCCCACCCTCACCATAACCCTAACCCGAACCCTAACCCGAACCCTCACCCTAACCCTCATCCTAACCTTCTCCCTAACCCTCATCCTAACCCTAACCCTAACCCTAAACCTATCCCTAACCCTAACGCTAACCCTAACGCTCACACTAACCGTAACCGTACCGCTCAACCTAACCCTCATCCTAAACTTAAGCCTAACCCAAACTCTCACGCTAAACTTAACCCTAACACTCACCCTAACTCTAATCCTCACCAACACCCTCACCATCACACTCAGCCTAACCCACAGCCTAAGCCTAAACCTAACCCTAACACTCACACTCACCCTCACACAAACCCTAACCCTAAGCCTCACCATCACCCTCAACCTCACCCTTACCAAAACCCTAACCCTCACACTAACCCTAACCCTCACCCTAATGCTAACCCTCAACCTAAACCTTACACTCACCCTAACACTAAGCGAAACCCTAACACTAACTCTGACAATAACCCTCACCCTAAACATCACCCTATCCCTAACCCTAACCCTAACCCTCACCCTAACCCTAACCCTCACACTCACCCCCACCCTCAGCCTAACCCAAAGCCTAAGCCTAACCCTAACCCTAACCCTCACACTCACCCTCACACTAACCCTAAGCCTAATTCTCACCCTCACCCTCAACCTCACCCTAACTCTAACCCATACCCTCAAACCAACTCTCACCCTCAACCTCACCCTAACCCTCACCCTAAACATCACCCTAACCCTAAACCTCACCCTAATCCTCACCCTTACCCTAACTATCACCCTAACCCTAACCCTCACCCTAAACCTAAACCTCAATCTAAACATTACCCTCAACCTAACACTAATCCTAACCCTAACACTAAAGCTCACTAACCCTAAACCTCACCCTAACCCTAATCCTCACCCTAACATAACCCTAACACTCACCCTAACCTTCAACCTATCCCTTAATCGCACCCTAAACCTAACCCTAACACTAACCCTCAACCTCACCCTAAACCTCACATTAACCCTAACCCTAACACTAACTCTCAACCTCACCCTCAACCTTACCCTAACCCTAACCCTCACCCCAACACTTACCTTCACCAAAACCCTCACTCTAACGCTAACCATAACGCTAAACCTCACCTCACCCGCAACCTCACCTTAACCGTAAACCTAACCCTAACCCTAACAATAACCCTAACCCTAACCCTAAACCTAATCCTTACCCTAACCCACACCATCACCCTCACCTTCACCCTAAACCGAACCCTAATCCTCTCCATAACCCTAAACCTCTCCCTAAACCTAAGCCTCACACTCACCCTAACCCTCACCCTAAAACTTACCCTCACCCTAACCCTCAGCCTAACCCTAAACCTAACTCTAACCCTCACCTTAACCTTCACCCTAAACCCAACCGTAACGTTAACCCTCAAACTAACCCTGAACCTCACCATAACCCTAACCCTGCCCCTCATCGTAACCATCATCCTAACCCTCACCCTAACCCTAAATCTAAACCTAAAACTTACCCGCACCCTAACACTCACCCTCACACTCACCCTAAGCCTCACCCTCACACCCACCCTAACCATCACCCTATCCCTAACCCTCACCCTAACCCTAAGATTAACACTCACCCTAATCATAACCCTCACCCTCACCCTCACCCTCAGCCTAAACCTAACCCTAATCCTAACCCTAACTCTACCCCTCACCGTAACACTTACCCTAACAATCACCCTAACCCTAACCCTAATGCTCACACTCAACATAATGCTAAGCCTCATGCTCACCCTCACCCTCAGCTTAAACCTAAGCCTAACAATAAAGCTAACCCTAACCCTTACACTCACCCTCACCCTAAACCTAATCCTAACCCTAAACCTAACCCTTAACCTCACCCGCACCATAACACTCACCCTAACCCAGACCCTAACACTCACCCTCACCCTAACCATCAACCTATCCCTAACGGTCACCCTCACCCTAAGCCTAAGCCTCACAGTAACCCTAACCCTCACCCTCACCCTCACCCTCAGCCTAACCCGAACCGTAATCCTAACCCTAACCCTCACCTTAACCCTCACCCTAACTCTAAACCTAAAACTCACACTCACCCTAACCCTAACTCTCACACTCACCCTCAGCCTAAACCTACCCTGAACCTAACCCAAACCCTCAACCAAAACCTCACCCTCACTCTCACCCTAAACATCACCCTCACCCTAAACATCACACTAAACCTAAGCCTCACCGTAAGCCTTAGCCTAACCCTCACCCTATCCCTCACCCTCACCCTCAGGCTCACCCTAACCCCAATCCTAATCCTAACCCTCACACTCAACCTTATCCTCACCCTCACCCTAAATTTAACCCTAAAAATAACCCTAACCCTAACCCTGAACCTAACCCTCAACCTAACCATAAACCTCACGCTAACCCTCGCCCTCAACCTCACCCTCATCTTAAACCTAAGCCTAACCATAACCCTCACCCTTACACTCACCTTAACACTAGTCCTAACCCTAAACCTCACCCTAACAGTAACCCTAACCCTCACCCTTTCTTTATCCTCACCCTAAACCTAACCCTCACATTAATCTTTATGCTCACCCTAACCCTAACCCTACCCTTCAACCTAACCCTCACCCTAATTCTAACCTTAACCACTAACCTAACCCTCTCTCTAACCCTAACCCTAACCCTCACCCTCACCCTAACTCTCACCTAATCCTCACCCTAACCCTAACCTCTACCTAACCGAGACCCTCACCCTCAACCTCGCCCTCATCTTTAACCTAACACTCACCCTCACACTACCCCTCACCCTAACCCTACCCCTAATCCTAAACCTCAAACTCACTCTCACCCTCACCCTCAGCCTAACCCTAACTCTAAAGCTAATCCTAAACATAACCCTCAGCATAACCCTAACCCTCACCCTAAACCCTTACCCTCACCCTCACCCTAACCCTAACTGTAACCCTCACACTAAACCTAACCGTCACCTTAAACCTAACCCTCACCGTATCCCTCACCCTAAACCTAACCCTAACCCTCACCCTAACCCTAATCATCATCCTAATCTAGCCATCACCCTAACCCTCACCCACACCCTAAACCTGACCCTCACCCCACCCTCAAATTAACACTAAGGCTAACTCTAACCCTAACCCTAACCCTTACCCTAAAATTAACCCTCACCCTATCCCTCAACCTAACCCTAACCCTAAGCATCACCCTCACTCTCACCTTAACCAGAAACCTAATCCTAACCCTCAACCTAAACCTAACCCTCACCCTAACCCTAACCCTCACCTTAAAATTACAATCAGCCTAACAGTAACCCTAACCCTAACAATAAGCCTCACACTAACCCTAACAATCACCCTAAGCCTAACATTAACCCTAACCCTAACCCTCACCCTCACCCTAAACCTAACCCTAACCCTAACCCACACCCTCACCCTCACCCTCATCCTCACCCTCACCCTAAATCTGACCCTAACAATAACCCTAACCCTAACCCTAAACCTAACCCTCACCCTAACCCTAACACTCACTCTAAACCTCATCCTCACCATCACCCTAACCTTAACCCTAAGCCTAACACTAACCCTCACCCTCACCCTCACCTTAACACTAAAGCTAACTCTAACCCTCACCCTAACAGTAACCCTAACCCTCACCCTAACATTAACCGTCACCCGAACTTTATCCTCACCCTATCCCTAACCCTCAAATTAATTCTAATGCTCACCCTAACCTTAACAGTACACCTCACGCGAACCCTCACCCTAACTCTAATCCTAACCCTAAACCTAACCCTCATCTAAACTTAACCCTGATTGTCAATGTTACCCTAACCCTCACCATCACCCGAACTCTCACCCTAACACTAACACTCACCCACACCCTAACCCTCAAGCTAACCCTAACCCTAACCCTCACCTAATCCTCACCCTAACCTTAACCATTATCAAACAAAGACCCTCACCCTCACCCTCACCCTAACCTTCACCCTAAGCCTCGCCCTCACCCTATCCCTCACCCTAAATGTAACCCTAACTCTAAACCTCACCCGCACCCTCACCCTCATGCTCAGCCTTACACTAACCCTACCCCTTATCCTAATCTTAACCCTCAACCGGATCATAACACTCACCATAACCCTTACCCTCACCCTCACAATATCCCTAACTTTAACCCTCACACTAAACCTAACCCTCACCCTAAACCTAACCCAACCCCTCACCCGAAACCTCAACCTAAACCTAACCCTAACCCTCACCCTAAAGCTAACCCTCACCATCACCCTAGCCCTCACCCTAATCCTAACCCTCATCTTACACTTCACCCTCACACCACCCTCAAACTAACCCTAACCCTAACCCTCTCCCTAACCCTAACCCTAACCCGCACACTAGCCCTCACCTTAAACCTAATCCTAACCCTACCCCTCACCCTAACCCTAACCTTAACCCTAACCCTAACCCTCACCCTAACACTAACCCTAACCCTCACCCTTACCTTAACCCTCACCCTAAACCTTAACCTCATCCTCACCCTAAAACTCACACTAAACCTAAACCTCACCCAAACTCTAACCCTAACCGTCACCCTCACCCTCACCCTCATGCTAACCCTAACCCTAACCCTCACCCTAACCCTAAAACTCACTCTAACCCTAAGCCTAACCCTCACCCTCACCAAAACCGACTGCTACCTCTAACACTCACCCTAACCCTCACGCTATCACTTACCCACACCATAAACCTAAACATAACCCTCACCCTCACCCTCACCCTAAATCTCACCCTAAACTTAACCCTAACCGAAATACGAAACCCTAACCCTAACCTGAACCCTAACCCTCACCCGAAACCTTAACCCTAACCCTAAACCTAACCCTCAAGCTAAGTGTCACCCTATCCCTAACCCTATCCCAAACCCTAACCCTCACCCTAACCCTCACCCTAAACCTTATACTCACCCTCACCCTAACCCTAACCATAACACTGACGCTTACAATAACTCTAACCCTCACCCTAAACCTCTTACCCCTCACCCTAACCCTCATCCTAACCCTAATCCTACCCAAAACCTATCCCTAACCCTAATCCTTACCCTAACCCTCACCCTCATCATAACTAACCCTAACCCTAACACTAACTCTCACCCTCACCCTCACCCTCAGCCTAACCCTGACCCTCACACTAACCCTAACCATCACGCTAACCCTCAACCTAATCCTCAACACTAACCCTAACCGTAACCCTTACACTTACCCTAACCCTAAACATCACCAAAATCCTCAATAACCCTAAACCTAGTCCTAACCCTAACCCTTACCCTCACCCTAACCCTTACACTAACCCTAACCCTAAACATCACCAAAATCCTCAATAACCCTAAACCTAGTCCTAACCCTAACCCTTATCTTCACCCTAACCCTCACACTCACCCAACCCTAACCTTCACCCTAACACTAAGCCTAACCCTAACACAAACCCTCACACTAAACCTAACCCTCAGCCTAAACCTAACCCTCAACCTAAACCTAACCCTAACCCAAATCCTCACCCTCAACTTATCCCTCACACTAACCCTTTTTCTATCCCTAACCCTAACCCTAACCCTAACCCTAACCCTCACCCTTTCCGTAACTCTCACCCTCACCAAAAACCTGACCCTTACCCTTACCTTAACCTCACCCTAACCCTCACACTTACCCAAAACCTCAACCTAACCTAATAAAAACACTCACACTAAACCTCACCCTAACCCTAATGCTAACCCTAACACTCACCCTCACCCTAACCCTCACCCTAAACCTGAAACTCACTCTAACCCTAACGCCAAACCCACAACCTCACCCTAAACCTCACCCTAACCCTAACCCTCACCCTAATCCTTACCCTCACCCTAACCCTCACCCTAAACCTAACCCTAAGCTAACCATAAACCTCACCCTAACCCTCACCCTCATCCTATCCCTAATCCGCACCCTAACCCTCAGCCTAAACCTCACCCTAACCCTAACCTTAACCTTCACACTAACCCTAACCCTCACCCTAAACTTAACCCTACCCCTCACCCTAACCATATCCCTCATGCTCACCCTAAACCTAACCCTAACCCTATCCCACACCCTCACCCTCACCCTCATCCTCACCCTCACCCTAAACCTAATCCTAACAATAACCCTAATCATAAACCTAACCCTCACCTTAACCCTAAACCTCAAGCTAACCCTCATCCTCACCCTCACCCTCACCTTAATCTTAAGCCTAATCCTAACCCTCACCCTCACCCTCAAATTAACCCTAACCCTCACTCTCACCCTAACCGTCACCCTAACATTATCCTCACCCTATCCATAACCCTCACATTAACCCTAATTCTCACCCTAACCTTAATAGTACCCCTCACCCAAACCCTCATCCTAACTCTAACCCTAACCCTAAACCTAACCCTCACCTAACCCTAAATCTCAACCTTACCCTAACACTCACCATCACCTGAGCCCTCACCCTAAACCTAACACTCACCCACACCCTAACCCTAAAGCTCACCCTCACCCTCACCCTCACCTAATCCTCACACTAACCCTAACCATTATCTACAAAGGCCCTCACCCTCACCTTCACCCTAACCTTCACCCTCACCCTAGCACTCACCCTAAACGTAACCCTACCAGTAAACCTCACCCACACTCTCACTTTCATGCTCAACCTTACCCTTAACCCTACCCCTAATCCTAACCCTAACCATCAACCCATCATAACCCTCACCATAACCCTTACCCCCACCCTCACCCTATGCCTAACTGTTACGCTCTCACTAAACCTAAACCTCACCCTAAACCTAACCCTACCCCTCACCTCAAACCTCAACCTAAACCTAACCCTGACCCTCACCCTAATGCTAACCCTAACCCTCATCTTAGCCCTCACCCTAATCCTAACCATCATCCTAAACATCACTCTCACACTACCCACAAACTAACCCTAACCCTAACCCTCACCATAAGCCTAACCCTCACCCTAACCCTAACCCACACCCTAGCCCTCACCCTAACCCTAACCCTAACCCTCGCCGTCACCCTAACCCTAAACCTAACCCTAACCCTCACCCTAACCCTCACCCTAACACTAACCCTAACCCAAACCCTCACCTTTACCTTAACCCTCACCCTAACCCTTAACCTCATCCTCACCCTAAACCTCACACTAAACCTAACCCTCACCCTAACTATAACACTAACCGTCACCCTCACCCTCACCCTCACGCTAAACCTAACCCTAACCCTCGCCCTCACCCTCACCCAAACCCTACTAATAACTCTAACACTCACCCTAACCCTCACACTATCACTTAAACACACCATAAACCTAAACCTAACCCTAACCCTCACCCTCACCATAAACCTCACCTTAACCCTAACAGTAACCCAAAC
Organism: Dipodomys merriami; assembly: GCF_024711535.1. Taxonomy (NCBI): domain Eukaryota; kingdom Metazoa; phylum Chordata; class Mammalia; order Rodentia; family Heteromyidae; genus Dipodomys; species Dipodomys merriami. Next base: position 43,341 of record NW_027203775.1, on the reverse strand, counting down.
ACGAAACCCTTAACCTAACCCTAAACTGAACCCGAACCCTCACCAGAAACCTTAACCCTAAACCTAAACCAAACCCTCAAGCTAACAGTCACCCTAAACCTAACCCTATCCCTAACCCTAACCCTCACTCTAACCCGCACCCTAAACCACTCACCCTAAACGTAACCCTACACGTAAACCTCACCCGCACTCTCACCTTCATGCTCAGCCTTACACTTTACCCTACCCCTAATCCTAATCCTAACCATCAACCCATCATAACCCTCACCATAACCCTTACCCCCACCCTCACCCTATGCCTAACTGTTACTCTCTCACTAAACCTAAACCTCACCCTAAAACTAACCCTACCCCTCACCTCAAACCTCAACCTAAACCATATCCTCACCCTCACCCTGACCCTAACCCTAACACTAACCCTCACAATAAAACTAACCTCATTCTAAACCTAAACTTTCCCCTCACCCTAACCCTCATCCTAACCCTAAACCAAACCCAAAACCTCTCCCTAACCCTAATCCTAAACCTAACTCTCAACTTCACCCTCACCCTCAGCCTAACCCTAACCCTCACACTAACCCTAACCGTCAAGCCAACCGTCAACCTAATCCTCACACTAACGCTAACCCTAACCCGTACACTAACCCTAAACCTAAACCTCAACAAAACCCAAAATTACCCTAAACCTAGACCTAACCTTAACCCTTACCCTCACCCTAACCCTAACCCTCACACTCACCCTAACCCTAACCCTCACCCTAACCCTAACCCTCACCCTAAACCTTACCCTCACACTAATACTAAGCCTAAACCTAACACCAACACTCACACTAATCCTAACCCTCAGCCTAAACCTAAACCTAACCCTAACCCTAATCCTCACCCTCACCTTAGCCCTCACACTAACCCTTTTCCTAACCCTAACTCTAACCCTCGCACTAACACTAACCCTCTCCCGTTCCGTAACCCTCACCCTCACCAAAAACCTCACCCTTACCCTTACCTTGCCCTCACCCTAACCCTCACACTAACCCAAAACCTCACCCTAAACTAACCAAAACACTCACACTAAACCTCACCCTAACCCTAATGCTAACCCTAACACTCACCCTCACCCTAAACCTCAACCTAAACCTTCACCTCAACCTAACACTAACCCTTACCCTCAACATCACCCTAAACCTCACCCTAAGCCTAACCCTAACCCTAACCCTTACCCTCACCCTAACCGTAAACCTAAGCTAACCCTTAACGTCACCCTAACCCTCACTCTCACCCTAACCCTAATCTAAACCCTAACCCTCAACCTAACCCTCATCCTAACCCTATCCCTAACCTTCACACTAACCCTAACCCTCACCCTAACCTTAACCCTACCCCTCACCATAAACCTCATCCTAACCCTAACCCTAAACCTAACCCTAACCCTAAACCTCACACTAACCCTAACCCTCACCCTCACCCTCAACGTAACCATAAACCTAACCCTAAACCTAAAAATAAACCTAATCCTAACCCTTATCCTAACCCTCACCTTCACCCTTATCCTAACCCTCACCCTTAACCTAACCATCAACCTCACCGTAACCCTAAACCTAACCCTAAAACTTAGTCTCACCCTAACACTAACCCTAAACCTAAAACTAGCCATTACACTAACCCTAATCCTCAGCCTAACCCTAACCCTCAACCTAACCCTATTCCCAACCCTCAATCTCACCCTCACCCTAATCCTAACCCCAAACCAAACACTCACCCTAACCCTCACCCTTACTGTAAACCTAAACCTAAGCCTCACCCTAACCCACAAGCTTACCATAATCCTAACCCTCACACTTAACATTACTCTCACCCTCAACCTAACCCTCACCCTAACCCTAACCCTCACACTAACCTTACGCTAACCCTCACACTAACCATAATGCTAACCCTAACTCTCACCCTGACCCTAAACCTCACCATAACCTGAAACCTCACCATAAACCTAACCCTATCCCTAACCCTCAACCTAACCTTTACCCTCAACCTAACAATAACACTAAGCCTCACACTAACAATAAACCTCACCCTAACTCTAACCTCACCCTAACCCTAACCCTCACCCTAACCTTTAACCTTACCCTCATCCTAATCCTCACAACAACCCTAACCCTAAGACTAACCTTTACCCTCTCCCTCACGCTCACCCTCAGCCTAAATTTAAACCTAACCCTACTCTTAACCCTAACCCTCACCTTCACCCTCACACTAACCCTAAGCCTAAAGCTAACTCTAAGCCTAACCCTCACAATCACCCTCACCCTCACCCTAAGCCTCACTGTCACCCTCACGCTCACCCACACCCTAAACCAAAGCCTAACCCTCACCCTAAACCTATCGCTCACCCTAATCATAAACCTCACCATGACCCTAACCCTCATCTCACCCTAACCATAAACCTAACCCTAACACTCACCCTAAACCTCACCCTAACCCTAATGTTAACTCTAAACCTCACACTCACCCTAAACCTCATGTTAACCCTTACACTCACCGTAAATCTAACCCTGACCCTACCCCTCACCCTAACCCTAACCCTAACCCTAATCCTAAACCTCATCCTAAACCTCACCCTAAACCTAAACCTATCCCTAACCCTAAAGCTAACCCTAACGCTCACCCTAACCCTCACCCTAACCTAATCCTAACCCTAACCCTCACCCTAACCCTCACCCTTAACCTTAAACTAACCCTCATACAAACCATCACCCTAACTCTCACCCTCACCTTAACCTACCCCTAAACCTCACCCTAACACTCACCTTCACCCTATCCCTATTCCTCACCCTAACCCTCACACTCACACTCACCCCCACCCTATTCCTAACCCTAAACCTCACCCTCACCCACACCCTAAACCTCACACTCACCCTCACACGAACCCTAACCCTAACCCACACCCTAACCCTAACGCTAAACCTAACCCTCACCCAAACCCTAAACCTAACCCTCACCCTCACACTCACCCTAACCCTAAACCTAAGCCTAACCCTCACGCTAACTCTAACCCTAACCCTAATGGTAACCATAACCCTCACCCTCAACCTAACCCTCACCTTAACACTTTCCCTCTCCCTAACCCTCATCTTAACCCTCACCCTAACCCTAACCCTAACCATCACCCTAACCATAATCCTCAACCCCACCCTCACCCTAAGCCTAAACCTAAGACTAAGACTAATCCTAACCCTACCCCTCAGCCTAATGCTCACCCTAACCCTAATCCTAACTCTAATACTCACCCTATCCCTAACCCTAACCGTAACCCTCACCCTCACCCTAGACCTGACCCTAACCCCAAACCTAACCCTCACCATAACCCTAACACTAATGCTAACCATAAACCTCACCATCAATCTAACCCTCACCCTAAGACTTACCGTCCGCCTAACCCTAACACTCACCCTCACCCTAACCCTCACACTAATCCTTACCCTCAACCTAACCCTAAACCTAACCCTCACACTAACCCTAACCCTCACCTAACCCTACACTTACCCCTCAGCCTAACCCTCTCCCACACCCTAAACCTAATCCTCACCCTAACCCTCACCCTAACCCTAACCCTAAAACTCACACTCACCATCACACTCACCATCACCCTCAGCATAACACTAACCATAACCCTAATCCTAACCCTAAACCTCACCCTCACCCTAACCGTCACCCTAATTCTTACCTTCACACTAATCCTAACCCTAACCCTAACCCTAACACTCACACTAAACCTAACCCTCACCCTAATCATAACCCTACCCCTTACCCTAACCCTCACCCTAAACCTAACCCTATCCCTAACCCTAACCTTCACCCTAACCCTCACCCTCATGCTAACCCTAACCCTAACACTCAACCATACCCTAAAGCTCACCCTAAGCCTTAACCTCATCCTCATCCTAAACCTCACACAAAACCAAACCCTCACCCTTACCCTAACCCTAACAGTTACCCTCACCCTTACCCTCACACGAACACTAACCCTAACCCTCACCCTAACCCTAAAACTCACCCTAACCCTAACCCTAACCCTCACCCTCAAGATCACCTTAAACCTAACCCTAACCCTCACCCTAAACTTCACTCTAACCCTAATGCTAAATCTAACACTCACCCTAACACTCACACTATCACTTACCAACACGATAAACCTAAACCTAATCCTAACCCTCACCCTCACCGTAACACTCAAACTAACCCTAACCCTAACCCGAAACCCTCACCCTAACCCTCACCCTAACTCTAACACTAATCCTAACCCTAACCCTAACCCTAACGCAAACCCTTACCCTAACCCTAACCCTAACGCAAACCCTTACCCTAACCCTAACCCTAACCCTCACCTAACCCTCAGCCTACCCCTAAATCTAACACTGACCCTCACCCTAACCCTAACCTTCACCCAACCCTAACCCTCACCCTAAGCCTTACCCTCACCCTAACACTAAGCCTAACCCTAACAACAACCCTCCCAATAACCCTACCCTCAGCCTAAGCCTAAGCCTCACCCTAAACCTAACCCTACCCCTAAACCTCACCCTCACCTTAGCCCTCATACTAACCCTATTGCTAACACTAACCCTCACCCTAACACTAACCCTCACCCTAAACTTCCTCCTAACACTAACCCTAACCCTAACACTAAGCCTCAACCTAACCGTAACCCTAACACTAATCCTAAACTCCACCCTAACCCTAACCCTCACCCTAACCCTAACCCTAACCCTAAACCTCACCCTAACCCTCACCCTCACCTTAACCTTAACCAAAACCCTAACCCTCAACCTAACCCTAACCCTAACCGTCACCCTAACCCTCACACTAACCCTATCCCTCACCCTAACCCTAACCCTACCCCTCACCTTAAACTTCCTCCTAACACTAACCCTTACCCTAACCCTAAACCTCACCCTAACCGTAACCATAACCCTCACCTTCACCCTCACCCTAAACTGAACTGTAACCCTAACAATAACCCTAACCCTAACCCTAATCTTAACCCTCACCCTCACCCTAACACTAACCCTAACCCAAATCCTCAACCTCACCCTAAGTCTCAGCCTCACCCTCAACCTCACCTTCACCTTAACCCTCACCCTCACCCTAGCCCTCACCCTAACCCTAACCCTAACCCTAAACCTCACCCGCATCATCACCCTAACCCTCAGTCTAAACCTAATCCTATCTCTAATCATAATCCTCACCCTCACCCTCACCCTAACCCTTACCCTCACCCTCACCCTAACCTTAGCCGTAAACCTCAAATTAAAGCTAACCCTCACCCTAACCCCCACCCTAAACATAACCCTAACCCTCAAAATAACCCTAAAGTTCACCCTCAACCTAGCCCTCACCCTAACCCCAAGCCTCACCCTAAAACTCACCCTCACACCAGCCTCAAACTAAACCTAACCCTAACCCTCACCCTAACCCTAACCCTCACCCTAACCCTAACCCTCAGCCTAGCCTTCACCCTAACCCTAAATAACCCTCACCCTCACCCTCATCCTCACCCTCAGCGTAACACTAATCCTATCCATATTCCTAAATCTAAACCTCACCCTCACCCTAACCACCAAGATAATTCTTACCCACACACTAATCCTAACCCTAACCCTAACCCTAACTATCACACTAAACCTAACCCTCACCCTAACTGTAACCCTACCCGTTACCCTAACTGTCACCTTAACCCTAACCCTAAACCTCACCCTAAACCTCACCCTAAACCTCACAGTCACCCTAAACCTGACCCTAACCCTAATGCTAACCCTAACCATAACCCTCACCCTCACCCTAAACCTCACCCTACACCTCACTCTAATCCTAACCCTAACCCTCAGCCTAACCCACACCCTAACAATAACCCTAACCCTCACCATATACCTCACACTAACCCTAATACTAACCTCCACCCTAACCCTAACGTTCACCCTAACCCTAACCCTAAACCTAACCCTCACGCTCACCCTCACCCTCTCCGTAACCCTAAGCCTAACCCAAACCCTCACCCTAACCCGAACCCTAACTCTAATACTAACCTCCACCCCAACCCTAAAGTTCACCCTAACCCTAACCCTAACCCTAAGCCTCACGCTCACACTCACCCTCTCCTTAGCCCTAAGCCTAACCCTAACCGTCACCCTAACCCTCCCCTTAACACTAAACCTAACCCTCACCCTCACTCTAATAGTAACCCTAAACCTCACCCTCACCCTAACTCTCAACCTTACTTTATCCTCACCCTAACCCTAACCCTCACATTAACCCTAATACTCACCCTAACCATAACCCTACCCCTAACCCTAACCCTCACCCTAATTTTTAGCCTAACCCTAACACTCTCCTAACCCTAACCCTAACACTAACCCTAACCCTCACCTAACCCGGTTATGGTTAATAACCCTCAACCTCATCCTAACCCTCACCATCACCTGAACCTGCACCCTCACCCTAACCCTCACCTAATCCTCACCCTAACCCTAACCTTACCTAACCAAGACCCTCACCCTCCCACTCACCTTCAGCCTAACCCTCACTCTCACCCTAGCCCTCACCCTAACCGTAACCCTAACCAAAAAATTCACCCGCACCCTCAGCCTAACCCTAACACTATCCCTATTCCTATCCCTAAACCTCGCCCTCACCCTAACCCTCACCATAACCCCTAACCTCACCCTCACCCTAACCCTAACAGTAACCCTCACACTAAACCTAACCTCACCCTAAACCTAACCCTACCCGTCATCATAACTCTTACACTAAACCTAACTCAAACCCTCACCCTAACCCTAACCCTCACACTCACCCAGGCTCTCACCATAACCCTTTCCCTCACCCTAAACCTCACCCTCATACCACCCTCAAATTAACCCTAACCCTAAACCTCACCCTAACCCTAAATCTCACCCTAACCCTAATCCTCACCCTAACCCTCAACCTAACCCTAACCCTAAAACTCACACTCACCCTCACCCTCACCATCGCCCTCAGCGTAACACTAACCATAACCCTAACCTAACCCTAAACCTCACCCTCACCCTAAACGTCACCCTAATTCTTACATTCACACTAATCCTAACCCTAACCATAACCCTAATACTTACACTAAACCTAACCCTCACCCTAACCATAACCATACCCATTACCCTAACCCTCACCCTAACCGTAACCCTATCCCTATGCCTACCCCTAACCCTATCCCTAACCCTCACCCTAACACTAACCCTAACCCTCACCCTTACCCTAAACCTCAAAATAAGCCTTAACCTCATCCTCACCCTAAACCTCATACTAAACCTAACCCTCAGCCTAACTCTAACCCTAACCGTCACCCTCACCCTTACCCTTACCCTCATGCTAACACTAACCCTAACCCTCACCCTAACCCTAAAACCAACCCTAACCCTAACCCTACCCCTCACCCTCAAGCTCACCTTAACCCTAACCATATCCCTCACCCTAAACTTCACTCTAACCCTAATGCTAACTCTAACACTCACCCTAACCCTCACACTATCACTTACCCACACGATAAACCTAAAACTAACCCTAACCGTCACCCTCACCTTAACCTTCAACCTAACCCTAACCCTAACCCTAAACCGAAAGCCTCCCCCTAACCCTAACCATAACTCTTACACTAATCCTAAACCTAACCCTCACCCTAACGCTAACCCTTACCCTAACCCTAACCCTAACTCTCACCTAACCCTCAGCCTAACCCTAACCCTAACCCTGACCGTCACCCTAACCCTAACCCTCACCTGAAACCTAACCCTCACTCTAACCCTTATCCTCAACCTAACACTAAGCCTAACCCTAACACCAACCCTCCCACTAACCCTAACCCTCAGCCTAAGCCTAAACCTCACCCTAAACCTAACCCTAACCCTAACCCTCACCCTCACCTTAGCCCTCACACTAATCCTATTGCTAAACCTAACCCTCACCCTAACACTAACCTTAACCCTAAACCTCACCCTAAGCTGAACCCTCACCTTAACCCTAACCAAAACCCTAAACCTCACCCTATCCCTAACCCTACCCCTCACCCTAAACTTCCTCCTAACACTAACCTAACCCTAGCCCTAAACCTCACCCTAACCGTAACCATATCCCTCACCTTCACCCTCACCCTAAACTGAACTGTAACCCTCACTCTAACCCTAACAATAACTCTAACCCTAACCCTAATCTTAACCCTCACCCTCACCCTAACACTAACCCTAACCCAAACCCTCAACCTCACCCTAACCCTCAGCCTCACCTTCAACCTCACCTTCAACCTAAACCTCACCCTCACACTAGCGCTCATCCTAACCCTAACCCTAACACTAAACCTCACCTGCACCCTCACCCTCACCCTCAGCCTAAACCTAACCCTATCTCTAATCATAACCCTAACCCTCACCCTCACCCTAACCCTCACCATAACACTTACCCTAACACTCACCCTAACCTTAACCGTAAACCTTACACTAAAGTTAACCCTCACCCTAACCCTCACCCTAAACATAACCCTAACCCTCATCATAACCCTAAAGTTCACCCTCAACCTAGCCCTCACCCTAACCACAAGCCTCACCCTAAACCTCACCCTTACACCAGCCCCAAACTAAACCTAACCCTAACCCTCACCCTAACCCTAACCCTAAACCTAACTCTCACCCTCACCCTCATCCTCACCCTCAGCGTAACTCTAATCCTATCCATATTCCTAAACCTAAACCTCACCCTCACCCTAAACATCACCCTAATTCTTACCCTCACACTAATCCTAACCCTAACCCTAACCATAACTCTCACACTAAACCTAACCCTCACCCTAACTGTAACCCTACCCCTTACCCTAACCCTCACCTTAACCCTAAAGCTAATCCTCACCCTAAACCTAATAGTCACCCTAAACCTGACCCTAAACCTAATCCTAACGCTAACCCTCACCCTAAACCTAACCCTCACTCTGACCTTAACCCTCACCCTAAACCTCATCCTAATCCTAACACTATCCCTCAGCCTATCCCACACCCTAACACTAACCCTAAACCTAACCCTCTCCCTAAACCTCACCCTTACCCTAATCCTAACCCTCACCCTAAACCTAACCCTAACACTCACCCAAAAACTCAACCTCACCCTCACTCTAACCCTAACCCTCACCCTAACCCTCACCATCACCATAACCTTCACTCTTACCGTAACCCTCAATCTCACCCTAACACTCACCCTTACTCTTATTCTTCCTCTCACCCTAACCCTCACCCTAACCCTAACCCTCAACCTAACCTAACCTGAACCCTCACCCTAGCCCTCAACCTAAAGCTAATGCTAACCCTAACACTCACCCTAACCCTAACCCTTAACCTCACCCTAAACCTAACCCTAAAACTAACCCTCACTCTCACCCTAAACCTCACCCTAAGCCTAACCCTCACCCAAACACTTACCCTCACCGTAACAGTAACCCTGACGCTAAACCTCACCTCACCCGCAACCTCACCGTAACCGTAACCCTAAACCTAACCCTAACAATAACACTAACCCTCACCCTAACCCTAACCTCACACTCACCCTAACCCTCACCCTAAAACCTATCTTCACCCTAACCCTCATCCTAACTCTAAACCTAACCCTAAACCTCACCCTAACCCAAACACTAACCATAACCCTTAAACTAACCCTGAACTTCACCCTAACCCTAACCCTGCCTCTCATCCTAACCATCATCCTAACCCTAACTCTCAACCCTCACCCTGACCCTAAACCTAATCCTAAACCTCACCTGCACCCTAAGAGTCACGCTCACCATCACCCTCACCCTAACCCTCAATCTCACCCTAAACATCAACCTATACCTAACCCTCACCCTAACCCTAAGCCTAACACTCATCCTAATCCTAACCCTCACCCACATCTAATCCTCAGCCTATCCCTAACCCTAACCCTAACGCTCACACTCACCGTAACCCTAACCCTCAAACTCACCTTCACCCTCAGCTTAAACCTAAGCCTAACAATAACCCTAACCATAACCCTCACAATCACCCTCATCCTAAGCCTAAGCCTAACCATAAACCTAACACTCAAACTCACCCTCACCCTAACCCTAACCCAAACCCTCAACCGAACCCTCACCCTCAACCTAAACATCACCCTAAACCTAACCCTCAAACTAACCTTTAGCTTAACCCTCAATCTAACCTTAACCCTCACACTCACCCTCACCCTCAGGCTCACCCTAACCCTAATCCTAACCCTCACCCTCACCCTCAACCTAAACCTATTTCTAACCCTCAACCTCACCCTATCCCTAACCCTAACCCTAACCCTCACATAACCCTAACCCTAACCTTCAACGTCACCCTAACCCTCACCATTACCCAAACCCTCACCCTAACCCTAACCCTCACCCACACCCTAACGCTCAAGCTCACCCACACCCTAAACCTCAACTAATCGTCACACTAACCCTCACCCTAATCCTAACCCTAAACCTCACCCTAACCCTAAGCATAACCATAAACCTAACCCTCACCCTAACACTCACCCTAAACCTAACCCTCTCCCTAACCCTAAAACTCACCCTAATCCTCACCCTAACCCTCACTCTCACACTCACCCTCACCCTAACCCTCACCATAACCCTCACCCTAACCCTAATGCTAACTCTAACACTCACCCTAACCCTCATGCTATCACTTACCCACACCCCAAACCTAAGCCTAACCTTAAACCTCACCCTCACACTAAACCTCACCCTAACCCTAAACCTAATCCTAACCGTCACCCTCACACTATCCCTAACCCTAACCCTAACCCTCACATAACCCTAACCCTAACCTTCAACGTCACCCTAACCCTCACCATTACCCGAACCCTCACCCTAACCCTAACACTCACCCACACCCTAACTCTCAAGTTCACCCTCACCCTAAACCTCAACTAATCGTCACCCTAACCCTAACCATTACCTAACCAAGACCCTCAGCCTAACCCTCAACTTCACCCTAACCCTCACCCTCACCCTAGAACTCACCCTAACCATAAACATAACCCTAACCCTAAACCTTACTCTCACCCTCAGGCTCACCCTCAGCCTAAACCTAACCCTATCCTTAATCCTAACCCTAACCCTCACCCTCAATCTAAGCCTCACCATAACCTTTACCCCCACCCTCACCCTCAACCTAAACGTAACCCTCACACTAAACCTAACCCTCATCCTAAACTTAACCCTACCCCTCACACTAAACATAACCCTAACCCTAAAGCTCACCCTCACGCTAGCCCTCACCCTAACCCTAATTCTAACCCTAACCCTTATCCTCACCCTAAACCTCACACTAGCCCTAACCCAAGTCCTCAGTCTAACCCTAACCCTAACCCTTACCCTAACCCTCAACTTCAGGCTAACCCTTACCGTTACTCTTACCATCACGCTCGTCCTAACCCTCACCCTAAACCTAACCTAATCCATCACTATAACCCTAACCCCCACCCTCACCATCACCCTCATCGTAACCCTATGCCTAAGCCTAACCCTAACCCTTTCCCTCACCCTCACCCTAGCCCTCACCCTAACCCTAATCCTAACCCTAACCCTAACCCTAACTCTCACCCTAACCCTAAGGCTAAACATCACCCTAAGCCTAATCCTCTCCCCAACCATCACCCTCAACCTTACCTTAAGCCTAAGCCTAATACTAATCCTAACCCTCACACTCACCCTCACCCTAAACCTAATCCTAACCCTAACCCTAAACCACAACCTAACCCTCACCCTAAACCTAACGCTAACCCTAACACTAGCACTAACCCTAACAGTCACCATATCCCTCAGCCTCAACCTAACTCTAACTCTGAACCTCACCCTCACCCTATCCCTAATCCTAACCTTATCCTTAAACCTCACACTAACCCTAACCCTAAATCTCACCCTCACCCTCACCCAAACCGTAACTCTAACCCTAACCCTAACATTAACACTAATCCTAACCCTAAAACTAACCCTAAACCTAACGCTAAACTTCACCCTCAGCCTCACCCTAATTGCAAATGTAACCTAACCATAACACTTACAATGATCCTAACCCTAATCCTAACCATCACCCTCACCCTAACCCTAATCCTCACCCTAACCCAGACTCTAACCCTAACCCTGACCCTCACTGTAACCCTCACCATCATCTCAACCCTCACCCTCACCCTAACCCTAACCCTCACCCTAACCCTTGACCTCACCCTAATCCTAACACTAAGCCTAAACAAAAACTCACCCTAACCCTCACCCTCAACCTAACTGTAACCCAAAACCTAACGATCAACCTAACCCTCACCCTAACCCTAACCCTAAACCTAACCCTAAACCTCACAGTAACCCTAACCCTCACCCTAAACCTAACCCTACCCCTCACCCTACCCCTCATTGTAACTCTAATCCCAACCCTAACACTCACCCTCACCGTCACCCTAACACTCACACTAACCCTAACCATCACCCAAACCCTAACCCTCACACTCTCCAGAACCCTCATCCTGACTCTAACACTCACCCTCACCCCAACCCTCACCCTGACCTAATCCTCACCCTAACCCTAACCCTCACACTAACCCTAAACTTAACTTTAACCCTACTCCTCACCCTACCCCTCTCCCTAACTCTAACCGTAACCCTAACACTAACCCTCACCCTAATCCTAACCCTTACCCTCACCCTCACCCTAAACCTTACCCTTAACTTAAATCTCACCCTAACCCTAACCCTCATTCTACACATCACCCTAACCATAACCCTCACTCTAACCCTAACCCTATCACTCACACGAAACCTGACACTCACCCTAACCCTCAACGTAACCCTAACCTCCAACCTAATATTAACCCTCACCCTAACCCTAACGCTAACCCTCACCCTATCCCTAACCCTCACCCTAACCTTTATCCTCACTCTAAACCTATCCCTCACAGTAACCCTAATCCACACCCTAACCCTAACTCTACCCCTCACCCTAACACTCACTCTAACCCTAACCCCAACCTTCACTGTCACCCTAACACTCAGCCTAATCCTCAACCTTATCCTCACCCTAACCCTAACCCTAAGCCTAACCCTCACCCTAAACCTTAACCTCACCCTCATCCTAAACCTAAACCTCACCCTAACCCTAAACCTAACCCTAAACCTCACCCTAGCCCTCACCCTAACCCTAATTCTAACCCTAACCCTCACCCTAATCCTAAACCTAGCCCTAACCCTTACCCTATCTCTAACCCTCACCCTAACCCTAGCCCTCACCCTAACCCTAATAGTAACCCTCACCCTCACCCTAACCCTAACCCTCATCCTCACATTAACCCTAACCCTAATAATCAGTCTAACCCTCACCCTAACCCTAACCCGAACCCTTACCCTAACCCTCACCCTAACACTAAAACTCACGCTTATATTAAACCTCACCCTCAGCCTAACCCTCACCTTTACCCTTACCATCACCCTCACCCTAACACTCACCATATCCCTAACCCTCACCCTAGCCCTCACCCTAAACCTAACCCTAACCCTCACCCTCACCTTCAACCTCACCCTCAGCCTAACAATAACCCTATCACTATTCCTAAAACTAAACCTCACCCTCACCCTAACCATCACCCTAATTCTTACCCTCACACTAATCCTAACCCTAACCCTAAATCTAACTCTCACACTAAACCTAACCCTCACCATAAACTTAACCCTACCCCTTATCCTAACACTCACCTTAACCCTAACCCTAAACCTCACCCCAACCCTCAGCCTAAACCTCCCCGTCACCCTAAAGCTGACTCTAACCCTAATAATAATCCTAAACCTCACCAGAACTCTAACCTTCACCCTCACCCTAACCCTCACCCTAATCCTAAGCCTAACCCTCAGCCTAAACCTCAGCCTAACCCTCAACCTAACCCTAAGGATAACCCTAATCCTAACACTCACCCTAACCCGAACCCTCACCCTAACCCTAAACCTCACCCTAATCCTCACCCTAACCCTCACTATCACTTGCATCCTCACCCTCACCCTCACCCTAGCCCTAATGCTAACTCTAACCCTCACCCTTACCCTCATGCTATCACTTACCCACACCACAAACCTATCCCTAACCTTAAAACTCACCCTCACCCTAAACCTCACCCTAACCCTAAACTTAATCCTAACCCTCACCCTAACACTTACCCTCACCCTAACACTAAACCTCATACTAACCTTAAGCCTCACCATAACCCTAAACCTCACCCTCACCATAACCCTAACCCTAACTCTAACCCTAACACTCACCCTATCCCTAAACCTAACACTAACCCTAACACTAACCATCACCCTAACCCTAACTCTAAACCTAAACCTCAACCTCAACCTAACCCTAACCCTAACCCTAAACCTCACCCTAAACCTAACCCTAAACCTCACCTTCATCCTAACCCTCATCCTAACCCTCACCCTAAACCTAATCCTAACCATCACCCTAACCCTAATCCTCAAGCTCAACCTCACCCTCAGCATAACCCTAACCCTAAACCTAAACCTAAACCTAATCCTAACCCACACAATCACCCTCACCCTAACCTTAACCCTAAGCATAACCTATCCCTAACACTAACCCTCACCCTAACACTTCCCCTCACCCTAACACTAACCCTAACTCTAACACTAACCCTCACAATAACCCTAACTCTCACATTAACCCTAACCCTCACCCTAACCCTAAAGCTAAACTTCACCCTCACCCTAGCCCTCACTGTAACCTTAATGCTAAACCTAACCCTCAACCTAATCATAACCCTCATCCTCACCCCAAACCTCACACTAACCCTAACCTAATCCTCAATCTAACCCTCACCCTATCCCTAACCCTTAACCTAACCCTCACCCTAACCCTATCCCTCACCCTTATCTTAACTCTCACCCTCAACCTAACCCTCACTTTTATTCTTACAATCACCCTCACACTAACCCTCACCCATACCCCAACCCTCACCATAGCCCTCACCCAACCCTAAACCCAACTCTCACCCTCACCCTCACCCTCAGCGTAACATTAACCCTATCACTATTCCTAACCCTAAACCTCACCCTCACCCTAATTCTTAACCTCACATTAATCCTAACACTAAACCTATCCATAACCCTACCCCTTATCCTAACCCTCACATTAACCCTAACTCTAACCCTCACCCTAAACCTCACGGTCACCCTAAACCTAACCCTAACCCTAATAATAACCGTAACCCTCACCCTAATACTAACCCTCACCCTCACCCTAACCCTCAACCTAACCCTCACCCTAATCCTAATCCTAACCCTCAGCCTAACCCTGAAACTAACCCTAAGCATAACCCTAACCCTAACCCTCACAGTAACCCTCACCCTAAACCAAACCCTAACCCTAACCCTCACACGCAGCCTAACCCTCACACTAACCCTTAACCTCATCCTCACCCTAAACCTCACACTTAATCGAACCCTCACCATAACTCTAACCCTAACTGTCACCCTCAACGTCACCCTCACGCTAACCCTAACCCTAACCCTCACCCTAACCCTAAAACTCACCCTAATCCTCACCTTAAACCAAACTCTCACCCTCACCCTCACCCAAACCCTAAACTTAACCCTCACCCTAACCCTAATGCTAACTCTAACACTCACCCTAACCCTCATGCTATCACCCACACCACAAACCTAACCCTAACCTGAACCCTCACCCTCACCCTAAACCTCACCCTAACCCTAAAACTAATCATAACCCTAACCCCCACCCTCAACCTAACCCTCACCATAACCCTTACCCTCACCCTCACCCTCACCCTAACCATAACCCTCACACTAAACCTAACCCTCACCCTAAACCTAACCCTACACCTCACCCTAACCCTCACCCTAAACTTAGCCCTTACCCTAACCCTCACCCTCATGCTAACCCTCACCCTAACCCTAATTCTAACCCTAACCCTCATCCTCACCCTAAACCTCACACTAACCCTAACCCTAATCCTCAATCTAACCCTAACCTTAACACTTACCCTAACCCTCACCCTAACCCTAACCCTCACCCTTACTGTAACCCTCACGTTCAGCCTAACCCTCAACTTTACTCTTACCATCACGCTCATACTAACCCTCACCCTAACCCGAACCCTCATCCTAAACCTCCCCCTAACAATAACAATATCCATCATCATAACCCTAACCCTCAACCTCACCATCACCCTCAGCCTAAACCTATGCCTAAACCTAAACCTAACCCTAACCCTCACCCTCACCCTAGCCCTCACCCTAACCCTAATCCTATCCCTAACCCTCATGCTAACCCTCACACTAACCCTAAGGATAAACATCACAAAAAGCCTAATACTCATATCCACCCTCACCCTCAGCCTAAGCCTAAGCCTAACCCTAATCCTAACCCTAAACCTCACACTCACCCTCACCCTAACCTAATCCCAAACCTAACCCTAAACCTCAACCTAACCCTCACCTTATACCTAATGCTAACCCTAACACTAACCCTAACCCTGACCCTCACCCTAACCCTCCCCCTCAACCTAACTCTAACCCTAAACCTCACCCTGACCCTATCCCTAATCCTAACCCTAACCCTAACCCTAAAATTAACCATCATCCTCACCCTCACCCTCACCCAAACCGAAAGTCAAACCCTAACCCTAACATTAACACTAATCCTAAACCTAAAACTAACCCTAACCCTAACCCTAAACTTCACCCTCAGCCTCATCCTCACTGGAAATGTAACAGTAACCATAACACTTACAACAACCCTAACCGTAATCCTAACCATCACCCACTCCCTAACCCTAATGCTAACCCTAACCATCACGCTAACATTAACCCTCACCCTCACTGAAACCCTAACCCTCATCTTAACTCTCAACCTAACCCTAAGCCTAACCCTCACCCTAACCCTTAACCTCACCTTAATCCTAACACTAAGCCTAACCTAAATCTCACCCTAATCCTCACCCTCAGCCTAATCCTAACCCAAACCCCAACCCTCAAACTAACCCTCACCCTAACCCTAACCCTAACCCTAAACCTCACATTAACCCTAACACTCACCCTAACCATATCCCAAACCCTCACCCTATCCCTGATGCTAACTCTAACCCTCATCATTACCAGAACCCTAAACCTAACCATAAACCTCACCTTAAGGCTAACTCTAACCCTAAACCTAACCCTAACCCGCACCCTAACCCTAACCCTCACATTCACCCTCACCCTCAGCTTAATCCTAAGCCTAACCTTAACACTAACCCTAACCCTCACACTCACCCTCACCTTAACCCTAATCCTAAACTTACCCTATCCGTGCACCTAACCCTCAACCTAACCCTCACCCTAAGCCTAACCCTAACACTAACCCTAACCCTAACACTCACCCTAACCCTGACCCTAACCCTAACTCTAACCCGAAACCTCAACTTCACCCTAACCCTAAATCTAACCCTAACCCTAACCCTAAATGTCACCCTAACCCTAACCCTAAACCTCACCCTCACCCTCAAACTCACCATAAATATAAACCTAACCCTAACCCTAACAATAACCCTAACCGTAACCCTAAACCTCACCCTAACCATAACCCTCACCCTAACGCTAAACCTCACCCTAACATTTACGCTCACCCTAACACTAACCCTCACACTAAACCTAACCCTCACCATAAACATAAACATCACCCTAACCCTAACCCTAACCCTAACCCTAATTCTAACACTTACCCTCACCCTAACCCTAACCCTAATCCTCAATCTAACCCTAACCCTAACCCTTACACTAACCCTCAACCTAAACCTAACCATTACCCTTACTGTAACCCTCAGGCTCATACTAACCCTCACCCTAACACGAACCCTCATCCTAACCCTCACCCTAAACCTAACCATATCCATCACCATAACACTAACCCTCACCCTCACCATCACCCTCAGCCTAAACCTATGCCTAAGCCTAACCCTAACCCTAACACTCACTGTCACCTTAGCCCTCACCCAAACCCTAATCCTACCGCTAACCCTCATCCTAACCCTCACCCTAAACCTCTTACCCCTCACCCTAACCCTCATCCTAACCCTAATCCTACCCAAAACCTATCCCTAACGCTAATCCAAACCCTAACCCTCACCCTCATCATAACTAACCTTAACCCTAACACTAACTCTCACCCTCACCCTCACCCTCAGCCTAACCCTGACCCTCACACTAACCCTAACCATCACGCTAACCCTCCACCTAATCCTCAACACTAAACCTAACCATAACCCTTACACAAACCCTAACCCTAAACATCACCAAAAACCTCAATAACCCTAAATCTAGTCCTAACCCTAACCCTTACCCTCACCCTAACCCTAACACTCACCCTAACCCTAACCTTCACCCTAACACTAAGCCTAACCCTAACACAAACCCTCACACTAAACCTAACCCTCAGCCTAAACCTAACCCTCAACCTAAAACTAACCCTAACCCAAATCCTCACCCTCATCTTATCCCTCACACTAACCCTTTTCCTATCACTAACCCTAACCCTCACCCTTTAAGTAACCCTAACCCTCACCAAAAACCTCACCCTTACCCTTACCTTAACCTCACCCTAACCCTCACACTAACCCAAAACCTCAACCTAACCTAATCAAAGCACTCACACTAAACCTCACCTTAAACCTAATGCTAACACTAACACTCACCCTCACCCTAACCCTCACCCTAAACCTGAACCTCACTCTAACCCTAACCCTAACCCACAACCTCACCCTAAACCTCACCCTAACCCTAACCCTCACCCTAATCCTTACCCTCACCCTAACCCTCACCCTAAACCTAACCCTAAGCTAACCCTAAACCTCAACCTAACCCTCACCCTCACCCTAACCCTAACCTTCACCCTAACACTAAGCCTAACCCTAACACAAACCCTCACACTTACCCTAAACCTCAGCCTAAACCTAACCCTCAACCTAAACCTAACCCTAACTCAAATCCTCACCCTCATCTTATCCCTCACACTAACCCTTTTCCTATCCCTAACCCTAACCCTAACCCTAACCCTCACCCTTTCCATAACCCTCACCCTCACCAAAAACCTCACCCTTACCTTTACCTTACCCTCACACTAACCCTCACACTAAGCCAAAACCTCAACCTAACCTAACCAAAACACTCACACTGAACCTCACCCTAAACCTAATGCTAACCCTAACACTCACCCTCACCCTAACCCTCACCCTAAACCTGAACCTCACTCTAACCCTAACCCTAACCCACAATCTCACCCTAAACCTCACCCTAACCCTAACCCTCAACCTAATCCTTACCCTCACCCTAACCCTCACCATAAAACCAACCCTAAACTAACCATAAACCTCACCCTAACCCTCACCCTCATCCTAACCCTAATCCAAACCCTATCCCTCAGCCTAAACCTCACCCTAACCCTAACCTTAACCTTCACACTAAACCTAACCCTCACCCTAACCTTAACCCTACCCCTCACCCTCACCCTAACCCTCATGCTCACCCTAAACCTAACCCTAACCCTATCCGTCACCCTCACCCTCACCCTCATCCTCACCCTCACCCTAAACCTAATCCTAACAATAACCCTAATGGTAAACCTAACACTCACCTTAACCCTAACCCTCAAGCTAACCCTCATCCTCACCCTCACCCTCACCTTAACCCTAAGCCTAACCCTAACTGTCACCCTCACCCTCAACTTAACACTAAAGCTAACCCTAACCCTCACACTAACAGTAAACCTAACCCTAACTCTCACCCGAACCGTCACTCTAACATTAACCTCACCCTAACCCTAACCTTCACATTAACCCTAATGCTCACCCTAACCTTAACAGTATCCCTCACCCAAACCCTCATCCTAACTCTAACCCTAAACCTAAACCTAACCCTCACCTAACCCTAAATCTCAACCTTATCTAACACTCAACATCACCTGAACCCCCACCCTAAACCTAACACACACCCACACCCTATCCCTAAACCTCACCCTCACCCTCACCCTCACCTAATCCTCACCCTAACACTAACCATTATCTAACAAAGGCCCTCACCCTCACCCTCACCCTAACCTTCACCCTAACCCTCACCCTCACCCCAGCCCTCACCCTAAACGTAACCCTACCCGTAAACCTCACCCGCACTCTCACCTTCATGCTCAGCCTTACCCTAACCCTACCCCTAATCCTAACCCTAACCATCAATCCCATCATAACCCTCACCATAAACCTTACTGCCACCCTCACCCTAAGCCTAACCATAACGCTCTCACTAAACCTAACCCTCACCCTAAATCTAACCCTACCCCTCACCCCAAACAACAACCTAAACCTAACCCTAACCCTCACCCTAACGCTAACCCTAACCTTCACCCTAGCCCTCATCCTAATCCTAAACATCATCCTAAACCTCACCCTTACACCAACCACAAACTAACCCTAACCCGAACCCTCACCCTAAGCTTAACCCTCACCCTAACCCTAACCCGCATCCTATCACTCACCCTAACCCTAACCCTAAACCTCCCCGTCACCCTAACCCTAAACCTAACCCTAACCCTCACCCTAACCCTCACCCTAACACTAAACCTAACCCTAACCCTCACCTTTACCTTAACCCTCACCCTAACCCTTAACCTCATCCTCACTCTAAACCTCACACTAAACCTAACCCTCACCCTAACTCTAACCCTAACCGTCACCCTCACCCTCACCCTCACGCTAACCCAAACCCTAACCCTCTCCCTCACCCTCACCCAAACCCTACTAATAACTCTAACACTCAATCTAACCCTCACGCTATCACTTAAACACACCATAAACCTAAATATAACCCTAACCCTCACCCTCACCATAAACCTCACCCTAACCCTAACAGTAACCCAAACACGAAACCCTTAACCTAACCCTAAACTGAGCCCGAAACCTCATCCGAAAACTTAACCCTAAACCTAAACCAAACCCTCAAGCTAACAGTCACCCTAAACCTAAACCTATCCCTAACCCTAACCCTCACCCTAACCCGCACCCTAAACCATATCCTCACCCTCAACCTAACCCTAAACCTAACGCTAACCCTCACAATAAATCTAACCTCACCCTAAACCTAAACTTACCCCTCACCCTAACCATCATCCTAACCCTAAACCAAACCCAAAACCTCTCCCTAACCCTAATCCTAACCCTAACTCTCACCTTCACCCTCACCCTCAGCCTAACCCTAACCCTCCCACTAACCCTAACCGTCAAGCTAACCCTCAACCTAATCCTCACACTAACCCTAACCCTAACCCTTACACTAACCCTAATACTAAACCTCAACAAAACCCTCAATAACCCTAAACCTAGATCTTACCTTAAAACTTACCCTCACCCTAAACCTAACCCTCACCCTCACCCTAACCCTAACCCTCACCCTAAACCTAACCCTCACCCTAAACCTTACCCTCACCCTAATACTAAGCCTAAACCTAACACCAACACTCACACTAACCCTAACCTTGAGCCTAAACCTAACCCTCAACCTAAACCTAAACCTAACCCTAATCCTCACCCTCACCTTATCCCTCACACTAACCCTTTTCCTAACCCTAACTCTAACCCTCGCCCTAACCCTAACCCTCTCCCTTTCCGTAACCCTCACCCTCACCAAACACCTCACCCTTACCCTTACCTTACCCTCACCCTAACCCTCACACTAACCCAAAACCTAACCCTAAACTAACCAAAACACTCACACTAAACCACACCCTAACCCTAATGCTAACCCTAACACTCACCCTCACCCTAAACCTCACCCTAAACCTTCACCTCAACCTAACACTAACCCTAAACCTCAACCTCAACCTAAACCTGACCCTAAGCCTAACCCTCATCCTAACCCTTACCCTCACCGTAACCCTAAACCTAATCTAACCCTTAACCTCACCCTAACCCTCACTCTCACCCTAAACCTAATCTAAAACCTAACCCTCAACGTAACCTAATCCTAACCTTAACCCTAACCTTCACATTAACCCTAACCCTCACCCTAACCTTAACCCTACCCCTCACCCTAAACCTCATCCTAACCCTAACCCTAAACCTAACCCTAACCCTAAACCTCACACTAATCCTAACCCTCACCCTCACCCTCACCATCAACATAAATATAAGCCTAACCCTAAACCTAAAAATAACCCTAACCCTAACCCTTATCCTAACCCTCACTTTCACCCTCACCTTAACACTAACCCTCACCCTTAACCTAACCCTCAACCTAACCCTAAACCTAACCCTAAAACTTACGCTCACCCTAACACTAACCCTAACCCTAAAACTAGCCATTACACTATCCCTAATCCTCAGCCTAACCCTAACCCTCAACCTAACCCTATCCCTAACCCTAACCCTCACCCTCACCCTAGGCCTCACCCTAAACCTAATCCTAATCCTAACCCTCACCCTAAACCTAACCCTCACCCTATTCCCAAACCTCAATCTCACCCTCACCCTAACCCTAACCCCAAACCTAACACTCACCCTAAACCTCACCCTTACTGTAAACCTAAACCTAACCCTCACCCTAACCCACAAGCTTACCATAATCCTCACCATAACCATAACCCTCACACTTAACATTACTCTCACCCTCAACCTAACACTCACCCTAAACCTAACCCTCACACTAACCTTACGCTAACCCTCACACTAAACCTCACCCTAACCATAATGCTAACCCTAACACTCACCCTGACCCTAACCTTCACCCTAACCTGAAACCTCACCATAAACCTAACCCTATCCCTAACCCTCAACCTAACCTTTACCCTCAACCTAACACTAACACTAACCCTCACACTAACAATAAACCTCACCCTAACTCTAAACTCACCCTAACCCTAATCCTCACCCTAAACCTAATCCTAAACCTCACCCTCACCCTAACCTTTAACCTTACCCTCACCCTAACCCTCACACCAACCCTAACCCTAAGCCTAACCGTTACCCTCTCCGTCACGCTCACCCTCAGCCTAAATTTAAACCTAAACCTACTCTTAACCCTAACCCTCACCTTCACCCTCACACTAACCCTAACCCTAAACCTAACTCTAAGCATAACCCCCACACTCACACTCACCCTCACGCTAAGCCTCACTGTCACCCTCACGCTAATCTGCACCCTAACCCAAAGCCTAACCCTCACCCTAAACCTATCTCTCACCCTAACCATAAACCTCACAATCACCCTCACCCTCACCTCACCCTAACCATAAACCTAACCCTAACCCTCACCCTAAACCTCACCCTAATCCTAATGCTAACGTTAACCCTCACACTCACCGTAAACCTCATGCTAACCATTACTCTCACTGTAAATCTAACCCTAACCCTAACCCTCACCCTGACCCTAACCCTCACGTAAACCCTAACCCTAAACCTAATCCTAACCCTCATCCTAAACCTCACCCTAACCCTAAACCTATCCCTAACCCTAACGCTAACCCAAACGCTCACCCTCACCCTCACCCTAACCTAATCCTAACCCTAACCCTCACCCTAACCCTCACCATTAACCTTAAACTAACCCTCATACTAACCATCACCGTAACTCTAACCCTCACCCTAACCTACCACTAAACCTCACCCTAACACTCACCCTCACCCTATCCCTATTCCTCACCCTAAACCTCACACTCACACTCACCCCACCCTATTCCTAACCCTAAATCTCAACCTCACCCACACCCTAACCCTCACCCTCACCCTCACACTAACCCTAACCCTAACCCACAACCTAACCCTAACGCTAAACCTAACCCTCACCCGAACCCTAAACCTAACCCTCACCCTCACACTCACCCTAACCCTAACCCTAAACCTAACCCTCATGCTAACTCTAACCCTAACCCTAATGGTAAACATAACCCTCACCCTCACCCTAAACCTCACCTTAAACCTTACCCTCACCCTAACCCTCATTTTAACCCTCACCCTAACCCTAACCCTAACCATCACCCTAACCCTAATCCTCAACCCCACCCTCACCCTAAGCCTAACCCTAAGACTAAGCCTAACCCTAACCCTACCCCTCAGCCTAATGCTCACCCTAACACTAATCCTAACCCTAATACTCACCCTATCCCTAACCCTAACCCTAACCCTCACCCTAACACTAACACTAATGCTAACCATAAACCTCACCAACAATCTAACCCTCACCCTAACCCCTACCCTCCGCCTAACCCTAACACTCACCCTCACCCTAACCCTCACACTAATCCTTACCCTCAACCTAACCCTAAACCTAACCCTCACACTAACACTAACCCTTACCTAACCCTACACCTACCCCTCAGCCTAACCCTCATCCTACACCTAAACCTAACCCAAAACCTCACCCTAACCCTAAGCTTAACCCTAACCCTAAACCTTCTCCTAACCCTAACACTCACCCTAAACCTCACCCTCTCCCTCACCCTAAACCTAACCCTCACCCTAACCCTCACCCTAACCCTAACCCTAAAACTCACACTCACCCTCACCCTCAACATCACCCTCAGCATAACACTAACCATAACCCTAATCCTAACCCTAAACCTCACCCTCACCCTAACCGTCACCCTAATTCTTACCTTCACACTAATCCTAACCCTAATCCTTACCCCAACACTCACACTAAACCTAACCCTCACCCTAATCATAACCCTACCCCTTACCCTAACCCTCACCCTAAACCTAACCCTATCCTAACCCTAACCCTCACCCTAACCCTCACCCTCACGCTAACCCTAACCCTAACACTCAACCTTACCCTAAACCTCACCCAAAACCTTAACCTCATCCTCACCCTAAACCTCACACTAAACCTAATCCTCACCCTTACTCTAAACCTAACCGTCACTCTCACCCTTAACCTCACACTAACACTAACCCTAACCCTCACCCTAAACCTAAAATTCATCATAACCCTAACCCTAACCCTCACCTTCAAGCTCACCTTAACCCTAACACTAACACTCACCCTAACATTCACTCTAACCCTAATGCTAAATCTAACACTCACCCTAACCGCACACTATCACATACCAACACGATAAACCTAAACCTAATCCTAATCCTCACCCTCACCGTAACCCTCAACCTAACCCTAACTCTAACCCGAAACCCTCACCCTAACCCTCACCCTAACTCTAATACTAATCCTAACCCTAACCCTAACCCTAATGCTAACCCTTACCCTAACCCTAACCCTAACCCTCACCTAACCCTCAGCCTAACCCTAACACTAACCCTGACCCTCACCCTAAACCTAACCTTCACCCTATACCTAAACCTCAGCCTAACCCTTACCCTCACCCTAACACTAAGCCTAACCCTAACACCAATGCTCCCAATAACCGTACCCTCAGCCTAAGCCTAAACCTCACCCTAAACCTAACCCTAACCCTAAACCTCACCCTCACCTTAGCCCTCACACTAACCCTATTGCTAACCCTACCCCTCAACCTAACACTAACCTCACCCTAAACTTCCTCCTAACACTAACCCTAACCCTAACACTAAGCCTCACCCTAACCATAACCCTAACACTAATCCTAAACTCCACCCTAACTCTAACCCTCACCCTAACCCTAACCCTAACGCTAAACCTCACCCTAACCCTCACCCTCAACTTAACCCTACCAAAACCCTAACCCTCAACCTAACCCTAACCCTAACCCTTACCCTAACCCTCACACTAACCCTAATCCTCACCCTAACCCTAACCCTACCACTCACCCTAAACTTCCTCCTAACACTAACCCTAACCCTAACCCTCACCCTTAACCTTAAGCTAACCCTCATACTAACCATCACCGTAACTCTAACACTCACCCTAACCTACCACTAAACCTCACCCTAACACTCACCCTCACCCTATCCCTATTCCTCACCCTAACCCTCACACTCAAACTCAGCCCCACCCTATTCCTAACCCTAACCTCAACCTCACCCACACCCTAACCCTCACCCACACCCTCACACTAACCCTAACCCTAACCCACAACCTAACCCTAACACTAAACCTAACCCTCACCCGAACCCTAAACCTAACCCTCACCCTCACACTCACCCTAACCCTAAACCTAAACCTAACCCTCGCGCTAACTCTTACCCTAACCCTAATGGTAAACATAACCCTCACCCTCACCCTAACCCTCACCTTAACCCTTACCCTCACCCTAACCCTCATTTTAACCCTCACCCTAACCCTAACCCTAACCATCACCCTAACCCTAATCCTCAACCCCACCCTCACCCTAAGCCTAACCCTAAGACTAAGCCTAACCCTAACCCTACCCCTCAGCCTAATGCTCACCCTAACACTAATCCTAACCCTAATACTCACCCTATCCCTAACCCTAACCCTAACCCTCACCCTAACACTAACACTAATGCTAACCATAAACCTCACCTACAATCTAACCCTCACCCTAACCCCTACCCTCCGCCTAACCCTAACACTCACCCTCACCCTAACCCTCACACTAATCCTTACCCTCAACCTAACCCTAAACCTAACCCTCACACTAACCCTAACCCTTACCTAACCCTACACCTACCCCTCAGCCTAACCCTCATCCTACACCTAAACCTAACCCAAAACCTCACCCTAACCCTAAGCTTAACCCTAACCCTAAACCTTCTCCTAACCCTAACACTCACCCTAAACCTCACCCTCTCCCTCACCCTAAACCTAACCCTCACCCTAACCCTCACCCTAACCCTAACCCTAAAACTCACACTCACGCTCACCCTCACCATCACCTTCAGCATAACACTAACCATAACCCTAATCCTAACCCTAAAGCTCACCCTCACAATAACCGTCACCCTAATTCTTACCTTCACACTAATCCTAACCCTAACCCTAACCCTAACACTCACACTAAACCTAACCCTCACCCTAATCATAACCCTACCCCTTACCCTATCCCTCACCCTAAACCTAACCCTATACCTAACCCTAACTCTCACACTAAACCTAACCCTCACCCTAACTGTAACCCTACCCCTTAACCTAACTGTCACCTTAACCCTAACCCTAAACCTCACCCTAAACCTCATAGTCACCCTAAACCTGACCCTAACCCTAATGCTAACCCTAACCCTAACCCTCACCCTCACCCTAACCCTCACCCTAAACCTCACACTAACCCTAATACTAACCTCCACCCTAACCCTAACGTTCACCCTAACCCTAACCCTAACCCTAACCCTCACGGTCACCCTCACCCTCTCCGTAACCCTAAACCTAACCCAAACCCTCACCCTAACCCTAATACTAACCTCCACCCTAACCCTAACCTTCACCCTAAGCCTCACGCTCACACTCACCCTCTCCTTAACCCTAAGCCTAACCCTAACCGTCATCCTAACCCTCCCCTTAACACTGAACCTAAGCCTAACCCTCACTCTAATAGTAACCCTAAACCTCACCCTCACCCTAACTCTCACCCTTACTTTATCCTCCCCCTAACCCTAACCCTCACATTAAACCTAATATTCACCCTAACCATAAGCCTACCCCTAACCCTAACACTTACCCTAACTTTAAGCCTAACCCTAACCCTCACCTAACCCTAACACTAACCCTAACCTTCACCTAACCCGGTTAGGGTTACTAAACCTCAACCTCATCCTAACCCTTACCATCACCTGAACCTGCACCCTCACCCTAACCCTCACCTAATCCTCACCCTAACCCTAACATTACCTAACCAAGACCCTCACACTTACACTCACCTTCACCCTAACCCTCACCCTCACCCTAGCCCTCACCCTAACCGTAACCCTAACCCTAAAATTCACCCGCACCCTCATCCTCACCCTCAGCCTAACCCTAACACTATCCCTATTCCTATCCCTAACCCTTGCCCTCACCCTAACCCTCACCATAACCCTTACCTCACCCTCACCCTAACCCTAACCGTAACCCTCACACTAAACCTAACCTCACCCTAAACCTAACCCTACCCCTCACCATAACCCTCACACTAAACCTAACTCAAACCCTCACCCTAACCCTAAACCTCACACTCACCCAGGCTCTCACCATAACCCTTTCCCTCACCCTAAACCTCACCCTCATACCACCCTCAAATTAACCCTAACCATAACCCTCAACCTAACCCTAACCCTAAAACTCACACTCACCCTCACCCTCACCATCACCCTCAGCGTAACACTTACCATAACCCTAATCCTAACCCTAAACCTCACCCTCACCCTAACCGTCACCCTAATTCTTACCTTCACACTAATCCTAACCCTAACCCTAACCCTAATACTTACACTAAACCTAACCCTCACCCTAACATAACCATACCCATTACCCTAACTCTCACCCTAACCCTATCCCTATCCCTAACCCTAACCCTATCCCTAACCCTCACCCTAACACTAACCCTAACCCTCACCCTTACCTCACATAAGCCTTAACCTCATCCTCACCCTAAACCTCACACTAAACCTAACCCTCAGCCTAACTTTAACCCTAACCGTCACCCTCACCATTACACTTACCCTCACGCTAACACTAACCCTAACCCTCACCCTAACCCTAAAACCCACCCTAACCCTAACCCTAACCCTCACCCTCAAGCTCACCTTAACCCTACCCATATCCCTCACCCTAAACTTCACTCTAACCCTAATGCTAACTCTAACACTCACCCTAACTCTCACACTATCACTTACCCACACGATAAACCTAAAACTAACCCTAACCGTCAACCTCACCTTAACCTTCTACCTAACCCTAACCCTAACCTTAATCCGAAAGCCTCACCCTAAACCTAACCATAACTCTAACACTAATCCTAAACCTAACCCTCACCCTAAAGCTAACCCTTACCCTAACCCTAACTCTAACTCTGACCTAACCCTCAGCCTAACCCTAACCCTAACCCTGACCGTCACCCTAACCCTAACCCTCACCCTAACCCTAACCCTCACTCTAACCCTTATCCTCACCCTAACACTAAGCCTAACCCTAACACCAACCCTCCCACTAACCCTAACCCTCAGCCTAAGCCTAACCCTCACCCTAAACCTAACCCTAACCGTAACCCTCACCCTCACCTTAGCCCTCACACTAATCCTATTGCTAACCGATCCCTCACCCTAACACTAACCCTAACCCTAAACCCCACCCTAAGCCAAACCCTCACCTTAACCCTAACCAAAACCCTACCCCTCACCCTATCCCTAACCCTACCCCTCACCCTAAACTTCCTCCTAACACTAACCCTAACCCTAACCCTAAACCTCACCCTAACCGTAACCATATCCCTCACCTTCACCCTCACCCTAAACTGAACTGTAACCCTCACTCTAACCCTAACAATAATCCTAACCCTAAACCTAATCTTAACCCTCAACCTCACCCTAACACTAACCCTAACTTTAACTCTGATATTAACCCTAACCCTCACCCTAACCCTAACCCTCAACTTAACCCTTACCCTCACCTTAACACTAAGGCTAACCCTAACTTGAACCCTCACAGTAACCCTAAACCTCACACAACCATAACCCTCACAGTAACCCTAACCCTCACCCTAACCATAACCCTACCCCTCACCCTACCCCTCACTCTAACCCTAACATCAACCCTAAACCTCACCCTCACCGTCACCCTAATACTCACCCTAACCCTAACCCTCACCGCAACCCTGACCCTCACACTCTCCAAAACCCTCATCCTCACTCTAACACTCACCCTCACCCTAAACATAACCCTAACCCTAACCCTCACCATAACCGTAACCCTAAACCTCACACTAATAGTAACCCTAACCCTCACCCTCACCCTTACCTTATCCTCACCCTAAGCCTAACACTCACCCTAACCCTAACCCTCACCGAAAACCTAACCCTCATACTTTCCAAAACCCTCATCCTCACTCTAACACTCACCATCACCCTAAACATAACCCTAACCCTAACCCTCACCATAACCGTAACCCTAACCTTCACCCTAATCCTATCACTTAACCTCACCCTCACCCTAACCCTCACTGTTACTGTAACCCCCACCCTAACCTTAACCCTCACCCATACCCTAACCCTCACACCCACCCTCACCCTAACCCTCAGCCTCATTCAACACATCACCCTAACCATAACCCTCACCCTAACCCTAATCCTCTCTCTCACCAGAACCCTAACACCCACCCTAACCCTCACCCTAACCTCCAACCTAACATTAACCCTCACCCTAACCCTAACGCTAACCCTCACCCTAACCCTAACCCTGAACCTAACCCTTACCCTCACTCTAACCCTAACACTCACACTGTCCCTAATCTTCACCCTTACCCTAACCCTACCCCTCACCCTAATCCTCAGCCTAACCCTGACCCCAATCCTAACCCTAACCCTCACTGTCACCCTAACACTCATTCTAACCCTCACCCTTCCCTTCACCCTAACCCTAACCATAACCCTAAAACTCACTCTCAGCCTAACCCTCACCCTGAACCATAACCTCACCGTCACCCTAACCCTAAACCTCACCCTAACCCTAACCCTTACCCTAAACCTCACCCTAGTCCTCACCCTAACCCTAATTCTAACCCTAACCCTCCACCGAACCCTAACCCTCATCCTCACCCTAAACCTCACATTAACCCTAAACCTAATCCTCAATCTAATCCTCACCCTAACCCTAACCAGAAACCTTACCCTAACCCTCACCCTCACCCTAAACCTCACCCTTATCTTAACCCTCACCCTCCGCCTAACCCTCACATTTACAATTACCATCACCCTCAACCTAATCCTCACCCTAACCCTAACCCTCACCCTAGCCCTCACCCTAACACTAACCCTAACCCTAACCCTCACCCTCACACTCACCCTCAGTGTAACACTAACCCTATCACTATTCCTAAACCTAAACCTCACCCTCACCCTAGTCATCACCGTAATTCTTACCCTCACACTAATTCTAAACCTAACCCTAACCTTACTCTCACACTAAACCTAACCCTCAACCTAACCGTAACCCTACCCCTTATCATAACCCTCATCTTACCCCTAACCCTAACCCTCACCCCAACCCTCACCCTAAACCTCACCGTCATCTTAAACCTGACCCTAACCATAATAATAAACATAACCCTCACCCGACCCCTAACCCTCACCCTCACCCTAACCATCACCCTAACCCTCACCCTAATCCTAACCCTAAACCTCACCCTAACCCTAAGCATAACCGTAAACCTAACCCTCATCCTAACACTCACCCTTAACCTAACCCTCACCCTAACCCTAAAACTCACCCTAATCTTCACCCTAACGCTCACTCTCACACTCACCCTCACCTTAACCCTCACCCTAACCCTCACCCTAACCCTAATGCTAACTCTAACACTCACCCTAACCCTCATGCTATCACTTAACCACTCCCCAAACCTAAGCCTAACCTTAAACCTCACCCTCACATTAAACCTCACCCTAACCCTAAACCTAATCCTAAACCTCACCCTCACCCTATCCCTAACCCTAACCCTAACCCTCACCTACCCCTAATCCTAACCTTCAACGTCACCCTAACCCTAACCATTACCCGAACCCTCACCCTAAACCTAACCCTCACCCACACCCTAACGCTAAAGCTCACCCTCACCCTAAACCTCACCTAATCCTCACCCTAACCCTAACCATTACCTAACCAAGACCTTCAGCCTAAACCGCAACTTCACCTTAACACTCACCCTCACCCTAGAACTCACCCTAACCATAAACATAACCCTAAACCTAAACCTTACCCTCACCCTCACTCTCACCTTCAGTCTAAACCTAACCCTATCCCTAATCCTAACCCTAACCCTCACCCTCTCCCTAACCCTCACCATAACCCTTACCCCCACCCTCACCCTCATCCTAAACGTAACCCTCACACTAAACCTAACCCTCATTCTAAACCTAACCCTACCCCTCACCCTAAACATAACCCTAACCCTAAACCCCACCCTCACACTAGCCCTCACCCTAACCCTAATTGTAACCCTAACCCTCATCCTCACCCTAAACCTCACACTAGCCCTAACCCAAATCGTCAGTCTAACCCTAAACCTAACCCTAACCCTAACCCTCAACCTCAAGCTAACCCTCACCTTTACTCTTACCGTCATTCTCATCCTAACCCTCACCCTAAACCTAAACTAATCCATCACTATAACCCTAACCCCCACCCTCACCATCACCCTCATCCTAACCCTATGCCTAAGCCTAACCCAACCCTATCCCTCACCTTCACCCTAGCCCTCACCCTAAACCTAATCCTAACCCTAACCCTAACCCTAACCCACACCCTCACCTTAAGGCTAAACATCACCCTAAGCCTAATCCTCTCCCCAACCATCACCCTCAACCTTACCCTAAGCCTAAGCCTAATCCTTATCCTAACCCTCACACTCACCCTCACCCTAAACCTAATCCTAAACCTAAACCTCAACCTAAACCTCACCCTAATCCTAACACTAACCCTAACACTAACACTAACCCTAACAGTCACCATAACCCTCACCCTCAACCTAACTCTAACTCTAAACCTCACCCACACCCTATCCCTAATCCTAACCTTATCCCTAAACCTCACACTAACCCTAACCCTAACTCTCACCCTCACCCTCACCAAAACCGTAACTCTAACCCTAACACTAACATTAACACTAATCCTAACCCTAAAACTAACCCTAACCCTAACGCTAACCTTCACACTCAGACTCACCCTAATTGCAAATGTAACCCTAACCATAACACTTACAATGATCCTAACCCTGATCCTAACCATCAACCTCATCCTAACCCTAATCCTAACCCTAACCCTCACCCTAACCCTAACCCTGACCCTCACTGTAACCCTCACCATCATCTTAAGCCTCACCCTCACCCTAAACCTAACCCTCACCCTAACCCTTAACCTCACCCTAATCCTAACACTAAGCTTAAATTAAAACTCACAATAACCCTCACTCTCACCCTAACTGTAACCCAAAACCTAACGATCAACCTAACCCTCACCCTAACCTTAACCCTAAACCTAACCCTAAACCTCACATTAACCCTAACTCTCACCCTAACCCTAACCCTACCCCTCACCCTAACCCTCATGCTAACTCTAAACCTCAACCTTAGCAGAAACCTAACCATATCCCTAACCATAAACCTCACATTAAGGCTAACTCCAACCCTAACCCTAACCTAACCCGTACCCTAACCCTAAGTCTAACCCTTTCCCTAAACTTAAACCTTACCTTCACCCTCTCCCTCAGCCTAACCCTAAACCTAACCCTAACCCTCACCCTCACCCTAGCCCTCACACTAAACCTAATCCTAACACTAACCCTCATCTTAATCCTCACCCTAACCCTAACCATCACCCAAAACCTATTCCTCACCCCCACCCTACCCTTCAGCCTAAACCTAAGCCTAAGCCTAACCCTAAACCTAAACCTAACCCTCAACCTAGCCCTCACCCTAACCCTAATCCAAACGATAACCCTCAACCTAACCCTCACCCTAAGCCTAACCCTAAACCTCACACTAAACCTAACCCTCACCCTCACCCTCAGCCTAACCCTAAGCCTAAGCCTAAGCCTAACCCTGACCCTCAACCTCACCCTAGCCCTCACCCTAACCCTAATCCTAACCCTAACCCTAACCCTAACCCTCACCCTCACCCTAAGGCTAAACATCACCCTAAGCCTAATCCTCTCCCCAACCATCACCCTCAACCTTCCCCTAAGCCTAAGCCTAATCCTTATCCTAACCCTCACACTCACCCTCACCCTAAACCTAATCCTAAACCTAAACCTAACACTAACTTCACAGTAACCCTCACCCTAACACTAACTCTAACCCTAATCCTCACCCTCAACCTAACCCTAAACCTCACCCTCACCCTCAGCTTAAACCTAAGCCTAACTCTAACCCTAACACTAATCCTCACACTCACCCTCACCCTAACCCTAAACTTAATCCCAGCCCTAACCTTAACCCTCACCCTAACCCTAACTCTAACCCTAAACCTCACCCTCACCCTAACCCTAAACCTCACCCTCACCCTCAGCTTAAACCTATGCCTAACTCTAACCATAACCCTAAACCTAACACTAAGGCTAACCCTAACCCTCACACTAACACTAAATCTAAACCTAAACCTCAACCTCACCCTAACCCTAACCCTAACCCTAAACCTCACCCTAACCCTAAACCTCACCCTCACACTAACCCTAATCCTAATCCTAAACCTAACAATAACCCTAACCCTAACACTAACCCTCACCCCAAACATAAACCTCACCCTAATCCTAACCCTCACCCTAACACTTACCCTCAAGCTAACACTTAACATCACCCTAACACTAACACTCACACAAACCCTAACCCTCACCCTAACCCTAAACCTCACCCTAACCCTAACCCTAAACTTCACCCTCACCCTAGCACTCAACCTAACCTTAATTCTAAACCTAACCCTCAACCTCCACGTCATCCTCATTCTCACCGTAACCATAACCCTAACACTAACAATAACCCTAACCCTACCCCTAAACCTCACCCTAAACAAAACCCTCAACCTAACACTAAACCTCAACCTAACACTTACCTCACCCTAACACTAACCCTCACACTATCCCTAAACTCAACATAACCCTAAACCTAAACCTATCCCTAATCCCAACCCTCACCCTAACCCTAATTCTAACCCTAAACCTAACCCTAACACAAACCCTCACCCTAACCCTTACCTTAACCCTAATCCTAAACTTCACACTCACACTATCCCACACCCTAACCCTAATCCTAAACCTAAACCTCACCCGAACCCTAACCCTAACACACACCCTCACCCGAACCCGAACCCTCACCCTAACCCTAACACTAACACTAAACCTAACTCTCACCATAAAGCTCAACCTAACACTAATCTCTAAACCTAAACCTCAAACTCAAACTGATCCTAACCCTAACCCTAACCCTAAACCTCACCCTAACACTAAGCCTAAACCTCACCCTCACCCTAGCCCTCACCCTAAACCTAATCCTAACCCTAACCCTCACCCTAACCCTAAACCTCACCGTCAATCTAACCCTCAGCCTAACCATAAGCCTAACCATAAACCTAACCCTAACACACACACTCACCCTCACCCTAACCCTAATCTTAACCATAACCCTAACAATAAACCTCACCCTAACCTTAAACCTAAAACTAACCCTAAACCTAACCCTCATCCTAACCCTCACCTGATCCCTAACTCTAACCCTAAACCTCACCTTCACCCTAACCCTAACTCTAACCCTAAACCTAACTCTAACCCTAACCCTTACCCTAAAACTCACTCTAACCCTAACCCTCAACCTCACCCTCACCATAACCCTAATCCTCACCCTAAACAAAACCTTCATTCTAACCTTAACCCTCACCCTAACCACAACTCTCACCCTAACCCTAACCCTCACACTAACACTTACCCTCACACTAAAAATAACCCTAAATCTAACACTAACCCTCACAGTAACCTTAACTCTCACTCTAACCCTAAACCTAACCCTAAACCTCAGCCTCGCCCTAGCCCTCACCCTAACCCTAATTCTAATCCTAACCCTCAACCTAACCCTAACCCTCATCCTCGCCCTAACCCTCAAACTAACCCTAACAATAATGCTCAATCTAACCCTCACCCTCATCCTAACCCTCACCCTAACCCTTACCCTAACCCTCACCCTAAACCAAACCCTCACCCTGAGGGGAACACTGACCCTCAGCCTAAGCCTCACCTTTATTCTTACCGACACGCTCACCCTAATCCTCATTCTAACCCTAACCGTCATCCTAACACTCACCCTAACCCAGACCCAGTCCATCACCCTAACCATAACTCTCACCCTCACCCTCAACCTCAGCCTAAACCTAAGCCTAAGCCTAATATTAACCTTAACCCTCATCCTAACCCTCACCCTAACCCTAACCCTAACCATCACCCAAAACCTATTCCTCACCCCCAACCTCACCCTCAGCCTAACCCTAAGCCTAACCCTAACCCTCTCCCTCACCCTAGCTCTCACCCTAGCCCTAATTATAACCCTCACCCTCACCCTAACCTTAATCCTCATTCTCACCTTAAAACTCACATTAACCCTAACCCTAATCCTCAATTTAACCCTCACCCTAACCATATCCCGAAACATTAGCCTAACCCTCACCCTAACCCTAACACTCACCCTTATCTTAACCCTCACCCTCAGCCTAACCCTAATCCTCATCCTCACCTAAACCTCACACTAACCCTAACACTAATCCTCAATCTAACCCTCACCCTAACTATAACCCGAACCCTTACCCTAAACCTCACCCTAACACTAACCCTAACAGTAACTCTAACTCTAAAACTAACCCTAAACCTAAACTTCATCCTATCCCTAACCCTAAACCTCACCCTCACCATCACCCTCTGCCTAACCCTCAGCCTAATGCTAACCCGAACCCTAACCCTCACACTCACCTGCACCCTCACCCTCACCATATCTCTAACCCTAAACCTCTCCCTAACACTAACCCTAAACCTCACACTAACCATCCCCCCTAACCCTAACCCTAACAATAACACTAACCCTAACACTAACCATAACCCTAACCATAACCCTCACCCTCAGCCTCAACCTCACCACAACTTAACCGTAACCATAACACTAACAATCACCCTGCCCTTAACCCTAACCCTAACCCTAACCCTCAACTCACCCTCACCGTAACGCAAATCCTAAACCTAACCCTATCCCTAACACTAAACCTCACCCTAACCCTCACCCTAGCCCTCACCCTAAACCTAATCCTAACCTTAAACCTCATCCTAACACTCACCCTAACCCTAACCCTAATCCGAACCCTAACCTGAACCCTAACACTTACCCTCATGCTCAGCCTAAGCCTAAGCCTAAGCCTAAGCCTACCCCTAATCCTAACCCTCACCCTAACCCAAACCCTAACACTACCCCTAATTCTAACCCTAAATCTCACCCTCACCATAACCCTAACTCAAACCCTAACCCTAAACTGAACCGCATCCTAACCCTAACCCGAACTCTCAACCTCACACTAACCATAAACCTCACCCTAATCCTAACTCTCACCCTAAAACTTAACCTCACCCTAACACTAATGGCAATGCTAACACTAACGCTCACACTAACCCAAACATCACCCTAACCCTAAACCTCACCCTAATACTAACCCTAACCCTCAACCTCACCCTAGCCCTCACCCGGACCCTAACCCTCATCCTCACCCTAAACCTCACACTAACCTTAACTCTAATACTCAATCTAACTCTCACCCTCAACCTAACCCTAATCCTAACCCTCACCCTTACCATAACCCTCACCCTCAGCCTAATCCTCAACTTTACCCTTAGCATCACACCCACCCTAACCCTCATCCTAACCCTCACCCTAATCTTAACCCTCACCCTAATCCTAACTCAACCCCTAAACCTCACCCTCACCTTAATCCTAATTCCAACCCTAACGCTAACACTAAACCTCACCCTAACGCTAAACCTAACCCTCACCTTCCCCCTAACCATAAACCTGACCCTAAACCTAACCCTCACACTAAAACTTACCCTCACCCTAACCCTCACCCTAACCCTCACACTAATCCAAACCCTCACCCTAATCCTAAACCTCACCTTAACCCTAACTCTAACCCTCACCCTCACACTAGCCCTCACCCTAACGCTAATTCTAACCCTCACCCTCACCATAACCCTAACCCTCATCCTCACCATAAACCTCACACTAACCCTAACCCTAATCCTAATCCTCAATCTAACCCTAAACATAAATCTAACACTAACCCTTACCCTAACCCTAAACCTAAACATAACCCTCAACATTATCTTAACCCATACCCTCAGCCTAAACCTCATATTTACACTTAACATCATCCTCACCCTAAACCTCACCCTAAACCTAAACCTCATCCTAACACTCACCATAACCGTAAACCTAACGATCACACTAACCCTAACCCTCACCCTCAACCTCACAGTCAGCCTAAACCTAAGCCTAAGCTTAAACCTTACCCTAAACCTCACCTTCACCCTAGCACTCACCCTAACCCTAATCCTAACCCTAACCCTCATCCTAACCCTCACCCTAACCCTAAACATAACCATAACCCTAACCCTAATCCTCACCCCGAACCTCACGCTCAACCTAACCCTAAGCCTAAGCTTAACCCTAACCCTAACCCTCACACTCACCCTCACCCTAAACATAATCCTAACTCTAAACCTAACCCCAATCCTAAACCTCAACCTAACCTGCAACCTAACCTTAACCCTAACACTAACCCTAACCCTAACCCTAACCCTGGACATAAATCTCCCCCAAACCCTAAATGTAAACTTAAAACTAACCCTCACCCTAACCCAAATCCTAACCCTAACCCTCAACCTAACCCTAGCCCTCCCCCTCACTGTAAATCTAACACTCATCCTAACCCTCACCCAAACCATAACCCTAACCCTAAACCTCACCCAAACACTAACATTAACCCTCACCCTCACCCTAGCCCTCACCATAACACTAATCCTAACCCTAATACTCATCCTAACCCTCACCCTAATCCTAACCCTAACCCTCACCCTAATCCTAAGCCTAACCCTAACCCTCAACCTAAACCTAACACTCACGCTAACCGTAAACATAACCCTAAACCTCACCTTAAACCTAAACCTAACCCGAACCCTAATTCTCACCCAGACTCTAACTCTAACTCTAACACTAACCCTAACCTTAACCCTCATCCTCAGCCTCACCCTAAACCTAACCCTAACACTAACTCTCACACTAACCCTAACCCTAAGTCTCACCCTAAACCTAACACTAAAAACCTCACCCAAAAACTAACACTAACCCTCAACCTCACCCTCTCAGTAACCGTAACCCTAACCCTAACCCTAACAATAACCCTAACCCTAACCCTCATCCTAACTCTCACCCTCACCCTAAACCTAATCCTCACCCTTACCATAACACTAACCCTCATCCTAACCCTCACCCTAAACCTAAACCTCACCTTAACACTAACCCTAACCCTCACCCTCACCCTAGCCCTCATCCTAACCCTAATCCTAACCCTAATCCTCATCCTAAACCTCACCCTAAGCCTAACCCTAAAACTCACCCTAATCCTAAGCCTAACTCTAAACCTCAACCTAACCCTAACTCTCAGCTCAACTTAACCCTAACCCTAACCCTCACCCTAACCCTAAACATAACCTGAACACTAACTCTCACCCTAATCCTAACCCTAAACCTCACCCTAACACTAAAACTCACCCTCAGTGTAACCCTAAGCCTAACCCTAAACCTTACGCTAACCATCACACTCACCCTAAACCTTACTCTAATCCTATTCCTAACCCTAACACTAACCCTCACCCTCAGCCTCAAATTAACCCTAACTCTTACCCTAAAACTCACCCACAACCTGACCCTAAACTTAACCCTAACCATAAACCTCACCTTAACCCTCACCCTAAACGTAACCCTCACCCTAGCCCTCACCCTAACCCTAATCCTAACCCTAACCTCAATCTAACCCTCACCATAACCCTAACACTAACTCTCACCCTAAACCTAACCCTCACACTCAGCCTAACCCTAAGCCTAACCCTAAGCATAACCCTAAACCTAAACCTAACCCTCACACTCACCCGCACACTCACCCTAACTCTAAACTTAACCCTAACCTTAACCCTACCCCTCATCCTAATCATCATCCTAACCCTAACAATAAACCCTCAGCCTAAACCTAAACCTAACCCTAAACCTCACCTGCACCCTAACAGTCACGCTCACCCTCACCCTCACCCTAACTCTAAACCTCACCCTAACCATCAAACTATCCCTAACCCTCACACTAACCCTACGCCTAACACTCGCCCTAACCCTAAGCCTCACCCTCATCTAACCCTCAGCCTATCCCTAACCCTAACCCTAATGGTCACACTCACCCTAACCCTAACACTCACACTCACCCTCAGCTTAAACCTAATCCTAAAAATAACCCTAACCCTAACCCTCACAATCACCCTCACCCTAAGCCTAATCCTAACTCTAAACCTAACCCTCACCCTCACCCTCACCCTCACCCTAACCCAAACCCTCAACCGAAACCTCACCCTCAACCTCACCCAAACCCTCACCCTCAACCTAAACATCACCCTAAACCTAACCCTCACTCTAACCCTTAGCCTAACCCTACCGTAACCATAATCCTCACCCTAACCCTCACCCTCAGGCTCACCATAACCCTATTCCTAACCCTAACCCTCACCCTCACCCTCATCCTAAACCTATCCCTAACCCTAACCCTCACCCTAACCGTAACCTCCAACCTAACCCTAACCTTCACCATAACCCTAACGGTAACACTAACCCTAACCCTAAACCTCACCCTCACCCTCACCCTCAGGCTAAGACTAACCCTATCCCTATCCCTCACACTCAACCTTACCCTAAAACTAACCCTAAGCCTCACCCTCACCCTCAACCTCATCCTAACCCTAACCCAAACACTCAACCCAAACTTCACCTTCACCCTCACCCTAACCCTCACCCTCACCC
The DNA here is from genome assembly GCF_024711535.1 of Dipodomys merriami. Taxonomy (NCBI): domain Eukaryota; kingdom Metazoa; phylum Chordata; class Mammalia; order Rodentia; family Heteromyidae; genus Dipodomys; species Dipodomys merriami. The sequence goes on along the minus strand of NW_027203775.1, from coordinate 2,550 downwards.
TAAACATCAAACTAACCCTAACCCTCACCCTAAACTTAACCCTCACATTAACCCTAACCTTCACCCTAACCCTAACCCTCAACCTAACCCTTACCCTCACGCTAACACTAAGCCTAACCCTAACTTGAACCCTCACAGTAACCCTAACCCTCACCCTAAACTTAACCCTACCCCTCACCCTACCCCTCATTCTAACTCTAATCCCAACCATAACACTCACCCTCACCGTCACCCTAACACTCACACTAACCCTAACCATCACCCAAACACTAACCCTCACACTCTCCAGAACCCTCATCCTGACTCTAACACTCACCCTCACACCAACCCTCACCCTTACCTTATCTTCACCCTAACCCTTACCCTCAGAATAACCCTAAACTTAACTTTAACCCTACCCCTGAACTTACCCCTCTCCCTAACTCTAACCCTAACCCTAACACTAACCCTCACCCTAATCCTAACCCTTACCCTCACCCTCACCCTAAACCTTACCCTTACCTTAAATCTCACCCTAACGCTAACCCTCATTCTACACATCACCCTAACCATAACCCTCACTCTAACCCTAACCCTATCACTCACACGAAACCTAACACTCACCCTAACCCTCAACCTAACCCTAAACTCCAACCTAACACTAACCCTCACCCTAACCCTAATGCTAACCCTCACCCTATCCCTAACCCTCACCCTAACCCTTATCCTCACTCTAACCCTAACCCTCACAGTAACCCTAATCCTCACCCTAACCCTAACTCTACCCTTCACCCTAACCCTCACTCTAACCCTAACCCCAACCCTAAACCTCACCCTGACCGTCACCCTAACACTCAGCCTAACCCTCAACCTTATCCTCACCCTAACCCTAACCCTAAACCTAACCCTAACCCTCACCCTAAAACTTAACCTTACACTCACCCTAAACCTAAACCTCACCCTAACCCTAAACCTAACCCTAAACCTCACCCTAGCCCTCACGCTAACCCTAATTCTAACCCTAACCCTCACCCTAATCCTAAACCTCACCCTAAACCTAACCCTTTCTCTAACCCTCACCCTCACCCTAACCCTAATTCTAACCCTCACCCTCACCCTAAACTTAACCCTCACCCTCACCCTAAACCTCACATTAACCCTAACCCTAATAATCAATTTAACCCTTACCCTAACCCTAACCCGAAACCTTACCCTAACCCTCACCCTAACACTAAACCTCACGCTTATATTAAACCTCACCCTCTGCCTAACCCTCACCTTTACCCTTACCATCACCCTCACACTAACCTCACCCTGTCCCTAAACCTCACCCTAGCCCAAACCCTAAACCTAACCCTAACCCTCACACTCACCCTCAGCGTAACACTAACCCTATCACTATTCCTAACCCTAAACCTCACCCTCACCCTAACCATCACCCTAATTCTTACCCTCACACTAATCCTAACCCTAACCTTAAACCTAACTATCACACTAAACCTAACCCTCACCATAACCATAACCCTACCCCTTATCCTAACACTTAACTTAACCCTAACCCTAAACATCACCCCAACCCTCACCCTAAACCTCACCGTCACCCTAAACCTGACTCTAACCCTAATAATAATCCTAACCCTCACCCTCACCCTAACTCTCACCCTCACCCTAACCCTCACCCTAACCTTCACCCTAATACTAAGCCTAACCCTCAGCCTAAGCCTCACCCTAACCCTAAGGATAACCCTAATCCTAACACTCACCCTAACCCTAACCCTCATCCTAACCCTAAACCTCACCCTAATCCTCACCCTAACACTTACTCTCACCTGCACCCTCACCCTAACCCTAAAGCTAAACTTCACCCTCACCCTAGCCCTCACTGTAACCTTAATTCTAAACCTAACCCTCAACCTAATCATAACCCTCATCCTCACCCCAAACCTCACACTAACCCTAAACCTAATCCTCAATCTAACCCTCACCCTATCCCTAACCCTTAACCTAACCCTCACCCTAACCCTCACCCTCACCCTTATCTTAACTCTCACCTTCAGCCTAACCCTCACCTTTACCCTTACAATCACGCTCACACTAACCCTCCCCCATACCCTAACCCTCACCATAGCCCTCACCCAACCCTAAACCCAACCCTCACCCTCACGCTCACCCTCAGTGTAACACTAACCCTATCACTATTCCTAACCATAAACCTCACCCTCACCCTAACCGTCACCCTAATTCTTAACCTCACACTAATCCTAACCCTAACCCTATCCATAACCCTACCCCTTATCCTAACACTCACATTAACCCTAACTCTAACCCTCACCCTAACCCTCACCCTAAAACTCACCGTCACCATAAACCTATCCCTAAACCTAATAATAACCGTAACCCTCACCCTAAAACTAACCCTCACCCTCATCCTAACCCTCAACCTAATCCTCAACCTAATCCTAATCCTAACTCTCTGCCTAACCCTCAAACTAACCCTAAGCATAACCCTAACCCTAACCCTCACACTAACCCTCACCCTAACCCAAACCCTAACCCTAACCCTCACACGCA
>NW_027203774.1:0-56362 GCF_024711535.1 Dipodomys merriami | reverse complement strand
GAAGTATCCCCTAATAATGTTCTGAATCTTGGTTGTTTCCGTGGTGATGTTTCCATTCTCATCTCTGAGTTTATTAATTTGGGTGTGTTCTCTCCTTTTTCTGATAAGGTTTGCTAAGGGTCTGTCAATTTGTTAAGTTTTTCGAAGAACCAACTCTTTGTTTTGTTGATTCTTTCTATAGTTTTTTTGGATTCTAATTCATTTAATTCTGATTAATTTTGATTATTTCTTTCCTTCTACTGGATTGGGGTTTATCTTGCTGCTCTTTTTCAAGGAGGTTTAGATGTGTCATTAAATTGTTAGTTTCAGATCTCTCCAATTTGTTGATGTAGGAGCTCAGAGCTATAAACTTGCCTCTGAGTACTGCCTTTGCTGTGTCCCAGAGGAGCTGGTAATTTGTGTGTTCATTTTTGTTGATTAGCATGAACATTTGAATTTCCTTTCTAATCTCTTCCATGACCCACTCATGATTCAGCAGTGTGTTGTTCAGCCTCCATGTGATACCGGACTTTCTTTGGTGGCTTTTGGTGTTGAGATCTAATTTTATTCCCTTGTGGTCAGAGAGAATGCAAGGTATAACTTCAATGTTTCTGAATTTGGACAAGTTTGCTTTGTGGCCTAAAATGTGGTCTATTTTAGAAAACGTTCCATGTGTTGCTGAGAAAAACGTGTATTCTGATGCTGCTGGGTGAAATATTCGGTAAATGTCTGTTAAGTCTAGTTGATCTATGCAGCTGTTTAGATCTGCGGTTTCTCTGTTGAGTTTTTGCCGAGTTGATCTATCTAGTGGGGAGAGTGGTGTGTTAAAATCCCCAACAATTAATGTCTTTGGATCTATATGGGATTTGAGGGAAAGTAGTGTTTCTTTGATAAATTTGGGTGCTCCATTGTTTGGCGAATAGATATTTAGAATTGTAATATCCTCCTGGAGGAGAGATCCTTTAATTAGTATGTAGCGACCTTCTTTATCTCTTCTCACGAATTTTAGTTTGAAGTCTATTTTATCTGATATTAGGATTGCAACTCCCGCCTGGTTATAGGGGCCCTGTGCTTGGTAGATTTTGTTCCAGCCTTTAACTTTGAGAATATGTTTGTTTTTACCGGCAAGATGTGACTCCTGCAGGCAGCAGATAGAGGGGTCTTGTTTTTTAATCCAATTAGACAGTCAATGTCGCTTAATTGGAGAGTTCAGTCCGTTAACGTTAAGAGAAAGGACTGAGAGTTGTTGGGTAGTTCCTGCCATGTTATCCACCTTCTTGGGGTTTGCGAAAACTGGGTTCTTCCTATGGTTCTTGGATTCTCAGTTTGGGTGCAGTTTCTTGACCTTTATTATGGTCTTGTTGGTTTTTTATGTGTAGGACATCTTTAAGAATCTTTTGTAGGGCTAATTTGGTGGAGATGTATTGTTTCAATTTTTCTTTGTTTGGAAGTTTTTTATTTGGCCTTCACTTATGAAGGAGGGTTTAGCTGGGCACAGTATTCTTGGTTGATAGTTGCTTGTTTTTAGGACATGGCATACATCATTCCAGGCTCTTCTTGGTTTCATTGTTTCTGCTGAGAAATCTGAGGTGATTCTAATTGGTTTCCCTTTATAGGAGATTAATCTTTTCTCCTGGATCGCTTTAAGGATCTTTTCCTTAGACTGAGTTGATCCTGTGTGTATTATAATGTGACGGTGGGATGTCCTATTCTGGTCTGGTCTATTTGGAGTTCTAAAAGCTTCTTGTATCTCAATAGGCCTATCTTTTTGCAAGTTTAGGAAGTTCTCTGCCCAGATCCTGTTAAACAAATTTCCTAGACCATTCACTTCTGTTTCTAGGTGAGCCTCTACACCCATTATCCTTAGATTAGGCCTTCTGTTGATGTCTACCAAGTGTTGGATAGATCTATCATATTTCTTGTACTTGTCTTGGATGGTTGTATGTCCTTTCTCTATAATATCTAGGCTGTCTTCAATCCCTGAGATTCGATCTTCTGTCAAGACTTTATAATATGTTTTTTATCTCTTTTCCTTCTACTTGGTCAGCTTTGATGCCTTCAAGTTATTTGTTGAAGCTTTGTTTTAGATCTTGTATGACCTTTTTTACTTCCTTAATTTGATGTTCCGTGTTTATTCTCAGATCACTTAGTTGAATGCTTATGGTTTCCTTGGACTCCCATTCCTTCTGTTGGGTTCCATTCAGCATTCCATTTGTGGTCTCCCTGACTTCCTTCAGCTCTTTGTTAATGGATTCCATGAATGCCTTTAGTGATCTTTGTGTATTCTCTTCCTGCTCTCTCAATTCCTGTATTACTCTTTGATTAGCTTCCTCCCATTCGTGGGATTCCTGTAGTTATCTTAGAGTGTTTTCAGCCTGTTCACGCCATTCCTGCCTTTCTCTTTGAATATTCTCAAGCTGCTTATGCAAATCGTTTGTCAGTTTTCGAGTAGCTTCCTCATGCTTATGATATTCCTGTATAAACTTTTGGAATGCCTCTTCTCTCTCCCTATCACGCTCATACAGAGACCTTTGTATGCTTTCAGTCTTTTGATTTATCATGTTTGCCAGCAGTGTTTGTAGAGCTATTTGCGAATTCTCCTCTGGATTATTCATTATCTGTTCTGTCCCCTGATTATCGGTATTGGGAATTGAGATACCCGGATTTGCCATTTTTGTTGTGTTTTTCCGGCTTACTCTGCCCATTTGAGATGAAAATAGCACCAGTTTTGTGCTAGAACACTATCTTAATGCAAGCATCAACCCAAGTCTGAATTTGCACAGACAATAGTCTACAGATACAATCTAGTTCAACAGATACATCTATTCAACATCAAACAACTATACGTTAATGGGCTATGAACCGCAAAGAAGAATTTGGAAGACCAGAAATTATTAGGGTTAGGGAGAGATGTGGGTAAAAACATAGGAATAGATTGATGTGAGGAGGCTCAGGGAGTGTTAACTAAGTCTTAATTTCAAAGCAGGAAAGTAGACAGAGAAAAAAAGAAAGGGAATGGGAAAAGAAAAGAGACCAAAAAAAAATAGAAAGGTAGAAATTAATCAAAATATGTAGATTCGATAACAATCTATTTAGATAAGAACATGAATTTATTGAGAGAAGGGGAGGGATATAAAGAAGATGTGAAAAACTTAAAATTGCTTAAAATATTATATAGGTATAAAGAGTTAGTACTGCTATTAAGGAATTTAAGTCTTAGAGGTTTTGACTTGAGTAATAAATTTGTGGATTAAGTGTGTTCACAATGGGGGATAGGGTCTAATAGTCAACTAAGGGTTTATCTGAAGATGTGCAGGACAAGAATTAAGTCACATAAAGAAGAATGAAAGAGAGGAGAAGGTGAAAAGGATAAGAAAGGAAGAAGTAAAAATGAGAAGTTCAGTAGAGCTAAACAAAAAACAAAAAGATAATTAAAAAAAAAAAAAAAAGGAGAAAGAAGACCAAAAGGAAAAGCAAAAACGCACACTCCCGTATCCCCAAAATAAAAATTATAAAAGGACAAGAAATTTCTGGAAAACAATTTTTTTATGAAAAAGGCAAAGATTAAAGATTGAAAAAAGTTTTAGAAAAGAAAAAAAATTTTTATATAAGGTACCAAAAATAAAAACTAAAAAAAAAAGAAGACGAAGAAGAAGAGATAAAAGAAAAAAAATCTTCTTTGCTTTTTTGTTGGGGAGGAGTGGGAAAAATCCTGTATCTCCCTTGTGTCTGTAACCAGCCTCTTGTTGGAGTCTCTGGTCTGCTCGTGGTCCTGTGGCTTGGTTGGTTTCTTAAGCCATTTTGTTAGAACAGGCAGGAAAATGCTCTTCTTTACCCAAGATTTGGCGATCCTCCTCCCAGGCTAGTTCATTGGGAGACAGATCTGCTTTGAGTATCACAAAAGAGGGGGATGCAGTGTTGAGGTTAGGTTCTGGTAGCTTTTCCGGGGCTGGTTTGTGAGAACCTCAGAGAGCCCAGGCTGGAGCCATTCTCAGGGTTTCTGTTTACTGATTTTCAATTGCTTGTCGAGGCTGCTAGAGGGAGTGGCAGCCTCTGGCTCTGATTACCCAGTGATGAAACCCACTCCTGGGGCTGGCGCCCAAGCTGGGTGACTTTTCCCTGGGTGGAGCTGAGTCTGGCAGGTCACGCAGCCGTTAAGTTCTTGTGACCTGCTAAATGACTCATTTTATTCCAAGGCCTGAGCTGGAGCTAGGAGCTCCTCCGAGCTTTGTTGGTCTACAAAATGGAGATCACAGGTGTTGGGGGGGGAGGGGTGGCCTTCCCTCCTCTGCTCCCTGAGAAGGAGTGAGGACGTCAGGCTTCTACTCACGCCATCTTAGTTCCTGGGTCGTCTCTGGTCTGCGAACTGCAGGATGAAGATGTCTGCTCCTTGTCGGTTCTTGTTGGTGTTGAGTAGAATCTGCTCACCTGCTGCGTCTGGCTCCTTCATCCCGGACTCTCTGTTGCTCAGGTATGGCGCCTGCGCTCTCCCGCCACCGCCACAGCTGCTGCCGCCGCAGCGGCTGTTGGCAAGGGCTCAGAAGTGTCTCCTTGCCTGGGTTTCCTTCTCTGGCCTAACTGTCTGTCCTGTGATAGCACACTTGGTGTAATTCTCTGACTTAGGACTGTTCACTGGAACTCTAAAACTGCTTTCTATGCGAGAGCTTACTTAGACTCCAGCTTCTCCTCTGCCATCTTCCCGGACTCTAATAGTATTCTCTTAATGTGTCAAAAAATATTCATTAAAATCCATCAGCCTCCTAAAATCAGTCTCTAATTTTATAGTAGTATCATTCAGGAACAACAAATTCAACCTTGACATTAATTTCCATCAGTATTCCTGTGAATAGGAATGAGACTCTTAGGATCTCACTCCATTGGTAGGGGTCAGAACTGGGCTTCGAACACAGAGCCTATTTTGCCGTGTTGGCCTATGGCTTCCCTGAAAGCCCATCAGACTTCAGCAATGCCAGGTTACAAACACTTTTCAGCTGTGTCATTCAGACCCAGGATGATCACCTTGAAAAGAAAAATGTTGCCGGGTGTTTTTTTTTTTCTTGTCAGCCTTTGAGGACCCAGGTTCGGCTGTGTGTCCAGTGGCTGCAACCCAGCGTAGAGTGATCAAAGCTGAGGCAGAGTTGACATGCCCTGAGTTCAAGCCCTGTCCTTGACAAAATAAAAATACACACACACATACAGACAGACAGATACAGACATACATTAAAAATATTTTAAAATTTATGAAGCTCCTTGGAATTCAGGCCATTTTTCTGCCAGGCCTGGGATTTGAACTCAGGGTTTTGGTAAATCTGCATCAATGTGGGGGAAGGGGAAGTTCACCGAGCTGGAAGACAAGAAATTCTGGCCTGATCCCAGGGGCTGAATTCAAGCCCTAGCAATCAAAAAAATAATATTCGTATACATTTTAAATACATGATTTATATTTACATACACATGTTTTCTGCATATGGCAGTTACTGTAGTTATTCATTTTATTTTGTGTTTTATTTATTTATTATATATTTTAGAGAGTATGATTACATGTATAACATTTTTTACATCCTATTACATAGGACACAGATTTGCTTATGTATTATACATCATTCCTTAGACCCAGCACTTTCACTGATAAGGAAAACAAGTGGGACAATTGGCTTCTTCCACCAGGATTAAGTTTGGGGGCAGTTCTGTGATTTGAACATCGGGCCTAGAAGGCCCACTTCATGAATCGGTCAATGTTAGCACACCAGTCTGATTCAAATGAAGATGTAGGGCAAATTTGAGGACCTGAGATCAAGCCCTAGGAGTGGTCAATATATAAACAGATAGATGTGTAGATTCAAGTGTGTGTGTGTGTGTGTGTTTGTGTATGTGTGTGTGTATTTACATATGTATATGCATCTATAAATAAATTTATACAGAGACAGATAGACATTTATGTAGATTCTAATGTATAATTCTATATAAAGAGTGATGTCCCTATCTTATTTTTATATATTCTATTACTACCAATTATTTAGTCTAAAATTATGCCTCCATTAATTAATCACGGTAGGAAACTCAATAAAGAATTAAATTAATCAATGACCTATATTTATTTCATACAATCTTATACTAGAATGACTAGCTAATTAGTAATTTAATTAGTACGTTACAAACATTCTATTATTGTTCCTATAGATAGGAACGAGTTCTCTAGGATCTTCAGCCCTGTAGGTGGCAGTCCCAGGATCGAACTCAGGGCCTAGGTTTCTGGGTTGGGCTCAGGCTTCACTGACAGCCCACCAGCCTTCGGCCATGCAAGGTCTCGTACAATTTTCAAGCCGAGTCATTAAGACTGAGGATGGTCACAGTGCTAAGGAAACAAAGGTAAAACTGTTGTGTAAAACTTCCTGGTTTTTCTTCTTCCATCTTGTTTTTTTTTTTTTTTTTTTGCCAAAGCTGGGAGTTGAACTCTGGTCCTAGGATCCCTGGATCATCTGTGGGTGTAAAAGCTGCACCCCAGCCTAGGGTAATCAAGGCTGAGGCAGAGTTGTGATGACCTGAATTCAAGCCCCATGCTTGCACCACCAATAAAGTTAAGGTCCTGGCTAGGAATTTGGGCCATTTTATCTGCCAGACCTGGGATTTGAACTCAGGGACTGGGTAACTCTATTTTGCTCTGGGTGAAGTGGAAGCTAACCTCCTGGAAGAAAAAAATTCAGGAGCATTTCCCAGGGTGTGAATTCCAGCCCCAGAATAGGCAAAAATAATATTTATATACATGTATAATGTATATCATATATATGTGTTTGCATAGATATTGCATATTGTACCTAGGACACAATATTTCCACAAAAAGGAAAACAGGACAATATTGGCTTCTTACTCACCTATTGTCTTCGGCACTGCTGGGATTTGAACTCAGGGCATGGAATGCCCAATTAATCAAGGTGTCATTGTAAGCACAGCAGTCTCAAACAAATTCACTGCCAGGCAGTTCCCAGGACCTGAGTTCTAGCTCCAGGAGTGGCCAATATATAAATAGGTAGATTTGTAAATTGCTGCAAATAAATATATATATATATATATGTATATATTTAGAGAGAGAGATGTATATATATATATATATATATTCCACTGTATATTTAAACATATAAGTATAATGATAGAATGTGAGATGTCTGTATATTATTAAATTACATGTAATATATTACTAATAATTATTAGGTATTACATTATTGTTAAATTACTAGGTATTAGGAATTAAATTATGCCTCAATTTAATGATGTACATGGATTAAGGCACAATAAAGTGCTACCTTGTGTAAAAGGATCTCAGGGACAATGTCTAGGCTCATAGTTCAAGTCTCAGGACCTGCACCAAACATAAAAAAGAGCCAGTAACTCCATGTGTCTATGTATGTATGCATGTAATTCTATCGGTGAACATACAGTCGTTACGAAGAAAGGCAAACAACTAAGACATTTGCTTTGAATAGAATGATATCATAGAACAGAGAGTGATTCTTAATGCATGATCCTGGTCAAACAAAATTAAGACCCAGGCTTGGAATTTGCACCATTTTTCTGGAAGGCCTGGGATTTCAATTCAGGGTATGATTAACTCTCTGGCACTGTGGGGAAGGGGAAACTCACCGTCGTGGAAGACAAGAATTTCACATCAGTTTCCAGGGACGGAATTCAAGCCCCAGCATTGTTAAAAATAATATTCATACATGAGATCTATTTACATACATGGGTTTACTCCATATGACATTTGTTACCCTTATTTATTTTTATTTATTTTATTTAGTATTATTACATATATAACATTTATTTCATTTATTACATCTTATCACATGGATTTATTTGCATATGGATTATACATCATATTGAGACCCAGGACTTTCACCAAGAAGAGAAATAAATGCATCAAAATTGGCTTCTGACTCCACATATAAACTTTTGGCCATGCTGGAACTTGAACTCACAGCCCACAATGCCCAATTCATGAATGGGTCAGTTGTAGAACAAAAGCCTTTGGCAAACTGAGCTGCCAGTCAGTTCTGAGGACCTTCGATGAAGCAATAGCAGTGGTGAATACATAGATAGATAGATAGATAGATAGATAGATAGATAGATAGATAGATAGATAGATAGATAGATAGATAGATAGATAGATAGATAGATAGATAGATAGAAGGACAGACAGACAGATAAATAGATAGAAAGATAAATAGACAGACAGACAGATGTGTAGTTTGCTATATATTTGAGAGAGACAATGTAAGGATATTAAATTATATATATATTATGAATTATTAGTTATTGAATTATGCTTCCACTTAATGAAGTATCATGGTTGAATACTTATTAAAGCGTCAGTATTCCTTAATTAGGAGAATCATACCATTGTGCTAGTATGGAAGACATAATCCAATAGTTTTTGTGTGGCATTCTATAAGAGAATCATGAAATAACTTCAAATTTAATAGTTGCTTTTATAACATTCCAGTAAGCATTCCTATAGATAGGAATGATTTTCTCAAGATCTCCCGCCATTTGTAGGTGGCAGTCCTGGCATTTGAACTACAGACCTGAGTAGTTTACTTTGAAATGCAAACCATTAGAATGACACTGTGAAGATTTCAGATTTCCGATGAAAGAAAAGTATGAGAAGAAAAAAACTCAGGTTTCAGCAATCCTGCCTGTAATCCTAGATCTTCAGGAGGCTGAGACGTAGGGAATGCCGGTTTGAATTCAGCCAGGACAGGAAAGTCCACCACATTCTCATTTCTGAGGGATCACAGGAATACAAAATCTCCATGAGTGGGGAGAACACTATCCTTGAGCAAAAGGAGCTCAGGGACAGTGCCTAGGCTCATAGTACAACCCCCGCAACAGCCAAAAAAAAAAAAAAGCCAGTAACTCTATGTCTCCCCATGTATGTATGCATATATTTCTATCAGTGAAGATCCAGAGTCCCTATGATGAAAGGCATCCAGCTAGGAAATTTGCTTTGAATAGAATGATTCCATAACACAGAAATTGCTTTCAAGACAGTGCGTGTTCCGGGGCTCCCTTTGCTGTTCCCATTTTAGCCTGAGGTTTTCTCCTCACCAGGGACTGCTGGAGGAAGTCTGCCTCATTGTTGGAACAGGCAGACAAAAGCCCTCACTCCTGTACTGCTGTGTAACAAAAAACTCCATCAAGGCCAATTATTGAGGAGGAGTGTGGGCTGGCTCTGAAGGCCAGGAGAAAAAGGCCTCTTTGTACCCCCGAGCTGTCTCTCTCTCCAGTGCTGTTTTGACAGGAAGTCTTTATTTGTGCCACCTCCCATAATAGGCCAAGTTCCCTGCACTTATCCTGTCTTTGTTAGACTATGTTCTAGTTTTAAAATAACCTGCTACAATTAATTCAAGGGTCCTTCTGGCAGACAACTAAGGAGCTGAACCTAATGAAATGACTCATTATTGGCAATGGTGCCTCCCTAGGTTTCTGGAAGCTTGCTAAATCTAAGCACATGTGTAATATCACAATGCTTCCTGTCATCTAGGGCTGGTGAAGCTCATCAGATTTTGAAACCTTTGACCTCTCCTAGTTGGGCCCTGGGTGGCTGTGTTTCAGGGTTGAACACAGGACCTGGGTGCTGACCATGAGCTCAGAACAGGAGCTCAGTTCTTTACCATTTGGTGTCACAGTTTCACTTCTGGCATCAGTGTGTGTGTGTGTGTGTGTGTGTGTGTGTGTGTGTGTGTGTGTGTGTGTGTGTGTGTGTGTGTGTGTGTGTGTGTACATGTATGTGTGTTCATTCACTTGTCCTGGAGCTTGAACTCAGAACCTGAGCACAGTACCTGAGTTTCTCCTGTACAAGGATAGCATTCTACCACTTGAGCCACACAGCGACTTCAGGCTTTTTTCTAGTGATATGGTACTAAGGAATCAAACCCAGGGATTCATACATGAAAAACACTCTACCACTAAGACACATTCTCAGTACACCACTGCAGGTTTCTTTCTTTCTTTTCTTGGAAGTTGGAAGAAATGAAATCTAGGCCTGGGTGCTGTCCTTGAGCTCTTCAGCTAAAGCCAATTGCTTGAGCTACAGCACCCCTTCTGGTTTTTGGTGGGTCAATGGAGAGAAGTGTCTCAAGGAATTTTCTGCCCAGGCTGGTTTTGGACCCATGATCCTCAGCTCTCTGCCACCTGAGTAGCTTGCATGACAGGCGCGAGGCTTCCACTTCAAGTTTCTAAATGGTGAATAGGAGATAAAAGTCTCATGGGACCATTTGTGTCTGGGATAGTTTTGAACCCAGATCGTCAGATCTCAGCATCCTGAGTAGGCAGCATGACAGTCCTTAGCTACTATACGCCTAGACCCTAACACTCTGTTGCAAGGGGTCCTTGGCTTCACGTGGTAGGGCACTAGCCATTATCCCAACAGGTAAGTGTCAGTGGCTAGGTCCTGAGTTCAAGGTTCATGACTGAGAAACTTAAACCAAAAAAATTGTCTGCAGGAGACAACCACTATAGTTAGGTACATACATAATTTTGGCCCTGACAGGGGCAAATCATTATCTTACTTGTGGAGCTCTTACAAGAACCAGATGAAAAAATGCACCGCGTGAATGACTCAACACACAACATCTCATGAAGGACTCATCACATAGCTGTATCGCACATGCTGTCATTAAATTAAGGTGCTTTCATCAGTATCACCATTCCTTCAGAAACACCTCACAAACAGTCCAAATTTAGATTTTAGAGGGATGGGGTTTTGGGGGGAGGGCATCAGCCATGGAGTTGCACTGAAAGTTTGGGCGTACTGTCCTAAGATCTTTTGCTCAAGACTAGAGCTCTACCACTTTGAGCCACAGCTCAGAGATTCACAGACATCCTGACAGGGCTGGATTTTAAACCCACCAGTGTCAGATCTCAGTTCCTGAGTATCTTGGATGACAGGGGTAAGTAAGCCAGCAGCATCCGCTTCTGTGGAGCTGGGTTGCAGTGGTTTACCTCTGGCTAAGTCAGGTTAGACAGCAGCTGTCAGCATTAGACTCCCTCCTTTCTCTGTGATGAGGTATTTGCAGCCCTATCCTTATATAGTTGCAGTCAGAACATTCTATCTTTTCCTTTTTATTTTTTGTTTTGGTGCCAGTCATGGGTCTAGAGGAAGGGTCTAGACACAGTCCCTAATTTTTTATGCTCAAAGTTCGTGCTCAACTGTTTGAGCGACAGCACAACTTCTGGATTTCCTATGCACACAGTAGTGAGGAATCGAAACCAGGGCTTTCTACATACTAGGCGAGCACTCTATCACTCAGCCCCATTAGTGACAAGTGTATAAACAGATAAATGTTTAGACTTGTAGATAGATAGATAGATAGATAGATGGATGGATAGATGTATATAACGTGAGATGTCTCTATATTATGAAATTGCATATACAATATTACTACCAATTATTGGAAATTAATTATTCCTTCCTTTTTTAAGCATCATGATTGAATACATAATAAAATATTAATTGAAAATCATTCAATGTTGTATAATTGTGTATAATTTTACAATTTAATCATACACTAACTACTAATGTAATTGTTACTTTTACAAAATTCCATTCGCACAGATGTATATTGGAAAGTGTTTCTTAGAATCTCCTGCCATACCGGCAGTCCAGGATTCGATTTCCAGGCTTAAGTTACCGGTTTCAGCTTGGCTTCCCTAATAGTCATCCAAATATCAGCAATGTAAGGTCATGTACACTTTCTGGGCATTGTCATTTAGACCCAGGATAGTCACAATGCAAAGAAAAAAAAAAGTAAAACCACCTCTTTGAACTTCTCAGTTTTATCCTTCTCCTTTTTATTTTTATTTTTGCCAGCCCTGAAATTTGAACTCGGGACCTATGATCCAAGGATCGGCTGTGGCAGAGATACCAAGACCTGAGTTCAAGCCCGGTGCTTGGCCCAAAACATCATCCTCATCCTCATCCTCATCCTCCTCCTCCTCCTCCTCCTCCTCATCATCATCATCATAATGCCCTGGCTTGGAGTTTGCACCATTTTTCTGGCAGGCCTGGGATTTAAACTCAGGGTCTGGGGAATTCTGAGGCACTGTGGGTGAAGGGGAAGATCACCGTCCTTGAAGACAAGCAATTCAGACAAGTTCCCAGGGCCTGAATTGAAGCCCCACCACTATAAAATATAATAGTCATATATTAGATCTATGTCATATGGGTTTACTCCATATGGTATTTATTACCCCTATTTATTTAGTATTATTGTACACATAACATTTATTTTATTACATCATATCACATATACTGAGACCCAGGACTTTCACAGAGAAGGAAAAAAATGTGTGAAAATTGGCTTCTTACTCCATGAATAAATTTTTGGCCATGCGAGGATTTCAACTCACAGCCTACAATGCCCAATTCATCAATGGGGTCACAGTCTTAGCACACCAGCCTCCAGCAAGCTGAGCTGCCAGGAAGTTCTGATGACCTATAATCAAGGCACAGTACCAATATAAACATGTATATATATATATATATATTTATATATATACATATATATACATACATATATATGTGTATATATACAGAGGGAATATGATATTATAAAATTATACATATAATTACCAATTATTAGTTATTAAATTATGCCTCCATTTAATGAAGAATCATCGTAGAATACTTACAAAAGCATTAAGAAAGTATCAGTCAATATTCTTAATCATACCGTGGTTCTAGAATGGAAGATATAAATTCAATAATTTTTGTGTGGCATTCTAAAATAGAATCATGAATTAATTTCAAATTTACTTTTTACTTTTATGACATTCCATTAGCATTCAAATGAATAGGAATGAGTTTGCAGGATCTCCCTCTATTTGTGGGTGCCAGTCCTAGCATTCGAATTCCAGGCCTGGGAAGTTTTCTTCTAATGCAAACCATTGGAATGACACCGTTAAGATTTCAGATTGTCACGAAAAAAAAGAACAACAAGAACAGTAAGCCAGGTTGTCAGTGGTTCCTCCCTGTGATCCTAGCTCCTCAGAAGGCTGAGATGCCAATTTGAATGCAGCCTGGGCATGAAAGTCAGCGACACTTGTATTTCTTAAGAGATCACAGGAAAACAAAAGAAATAAACAAATAAAATCCCTGAGTGGTTCAAGTTGCAGAGCACTACCGTTGAGCAAAAGGAGCTCAGGGACAAGGCCTGTATGATGGGCTTTCAGCAGGTTGCCCATGCCCAGCCCCCCAACCTGGGCAAGTTGGAACAAGCCCTCAGAGAGCACTAAGTCTGCAGCTTGAACAAAGCATCCTTCCCTGCCATTTAAGAACTGAAGCCACGAAGGCTTTGCCTGGGCTAGTGTGTGCAACTGGTGTTGAGAAACCTAAGCAACTCTATTTTACTGAAGACCCCAACTCAGTTCTGCCACCCTTGACCTATTCCAGCCACAGACAGTCCTGGGAACACTAGATGCCAGGATGTGGAGATATCTGAAATAGCCTTGCACAGACAATTTTGGGAAACACGTGGTGTTTGCTTAAGGCAGGATGTCAAGGTATCAGAAACTCCAGAACAGCCCCTTCTGGGGTTTGGTGACCATTATCTAAACCAGACACCCTGCAGTTTAGCACATATCCTCTTGAGACTTCCCTGTGGCACAAGCCAACCAGTTTAAAGTATGTCAGCCCCCTTGATTTAACCAACAACTTGTTTCTGTAGTTCTCCAATCAAAATATAGAATTGTTTTCTGATTTTCCCACAGTGTGTAGTGATTTGTTAGAAAACGCTATGGTGTACGCAAAGTCCCTGCCTTCCCTAAAAATATATAAAAGGTGCTGTAAACCTCGGTTGCTGCTATGTAAGTCTGAGGGGACCAAGCTTGAGCTTGCAATAAAGACTACTTTGCTTTTACATTGGTGGTGGTCTCTGGTGGTCTTTTGGTTAAGGATTTCTGAATTCAGCTTTACAGTGTGTGCAATGGTTGCATTATGTTCTGGCTGAGATGTCCCTTCAGAACACCTAGCAGCCAGCCACTGCCTCCAGGGAAACCACAGTTCCTAGGCTGTAGGAGTTGTCAAAGGTTGTGTCTCCATTTCCTCTATCTCCCTGTAGGATGTTAGCCCAGACCTCTGGGGCCTGGTGGCCATCACTCATTCATTATTCCTTATTGCAGAGTCTCAGGCTGGTCCCAAATTCTGACAAAGATAGGAAAGAGTCAGCGATTTCTGTGTCAAAAGGGGTAATCCAATAAATCCCACCGTCATAGCTTCTTTTAGAAATGAGCCTTGGTATGCGAATGTGGCTTACTTGTAGAGTGCTTACTTAGCACACACAAAGCCCTGAGTTTGATTCCTCACTACCACAGAAAGAGAAAAAGCCAAAAGAGACACTGTGCTTAAGTGATAAAAGTGCTAGTCTTGAAAAAAAGCAACTCAGGAACATCCCCAGACCCTGAGTTCAAGCCCCAAGATTGACAAAAAAAAAAAAAGTCAGCAGAGTGAGACATATTCTTCTGGGACTCAGAGGAGGGCCGTTATGGGTAAGAGATAGAGGGCAGGTGCTGGTGGCTCACACATGTAATCTTAACTACTCAGGAGGCTGAGTTCTGAGGATGCCAATTGCATGCAGGAACGGATATATGAGGCTCTTTTCTCCAGTTAAACCCCAAAAGCCAGAACTAGAACTGTGGTTCAAGTAGTACAGTGCTAGTCTTGAGCACAAAAGCTCAGGGATAGCGTCCAGGCCATGAATTCAAACCCCAGGACTGGCGTGCGTCTTTATGCGCATGCACATGCGTGGATGCACATGCACGCATGCACACATGCACACATGCACACACACACACACACACACACACACACACACCACCACCACCACCACCACCACCACCACCACCACCACCACCACCACCACCACCACCACCACCACCACCCCCACCACCACCACAATAGAGCATTTTCCAGTCAGCCTGCACAAGTTCCATCTGTAGGAACTCAATATTTGTTTTAAAAGGGGGAGAAGGGAAGGAAAAGCTTGCTCCAGGAGGTGATATAACCAGTGCCAAAATTCCACAGGAGCTCTAAGATGTGGAACAAGACAGAGAGCCTCAGGCAATAAGTACAGCTTGGGCAAAGGTCCTGAGGTGTGTTGTAGAGCTGGTGGTGTGGGTGGAATGAAGGTTCCGTGGCTTCAGACAAGTCTGGCAGAACACTCAAATCTGGGACAAGATT
Organism: Dipodomys merriami; assembly: GCF_024711535.1. Taxonomy (NCBI): domain Eukaryota; kingdom Metazoa; phylum Chordata; class Mammalia; order Rodentia; family Heteromyidae; genus Dipodomys; species Dipodomys merriami. The sequence continues at coordinate 41,151 of NW_027203774.1, read as the reverse complement.
TACACTTGAGTCACCGTTAGGGCAGAATGGGGTCCAGGGGAAGATTAGCATGTCTTTTCACCAAGGACCCCAGCCATTTTCTTTGACCAAAAGCCTATTTTTCACAGCTCCTGACCTTCAGGCCTCCTTTGCATGGAGGAATCAGGGCAAATCCAAGGAAGAATGCTTGCTTAAGTAAAGGTTCTAGCCCAGTGTCACCAGTGGCCTAACCCCTGTAAATCCTAGCTACTCAGGACACTGAGATCAGAGATCGTGGGTCAAAGCCAGCTCATGGGAGGAAAGTTAGTGAGACTTTTTTGCCAATGAACTACCAAAAGCCAGAAATGGAGCTGTGGCTCAAGTGGTAGATTGCCAGCCTTGAGGGAAAAAATTAAGAGACCACAGGCTAGACCCTGATTTCAGGCACCAGTACTAGCACAGAGAAAATAAAGAAAAGCTTTCAGGAGCTCCTAGTCCACTGTGGTGAAAAGCCAGATCAGCTGGGCACTGGTGGCTCATGCCTGTCCTCCTAGCTCCTCAGGTGGCTGAGATTGGAGGATTGCCATTCAAAGCCAGCCTGGGCAGGAAAGTTCGGGGGACTCTGTTCTCCAAGAACCACCAGAAAACCGGAAGTGGTGCTGTGGCTCAAGTGGTAAGATGAAGAGCTGGGGAACAGCAACCAGGCCCAGAGTTTGAGCTACATGACCTATACCTGGCCTGCTTTGACCTCATGCTCTGGCTCTAAGCAGAGTATTTTCCAGTGGGCTCCTGAGGGTCTCCCAATGTCTAGCTGTCCTACATTTCTTTAGAGCAGCCTCCTTGGAGGCCTTTGCATACAGAGTGGGCCACAGTACCAGAGAAGGATCGACCCTTGTGACACGGAGGTCATTGACCTGGTCATCAGAATGGCATCTATCATGAGAGCAGTGTGGATCTGAGCACTAAATCAATGTCTCAGACCACAGTTCTGGTCCAGGAGGGGTAAAACAGTAAATGCTCGCTCATATGGATATCACAAGAATGCACATTTGTCAGGCACACCTTGGGCGGTGTTGAGTTGGACTCATGAAAGACTTGTAGGCTCAGGAATCCAGAGCCTGCTGGGTGCTGATTGTAGTAAACGCTATATCCCAGGAGTCCCACGGCTGGGAACCCTGCTTTCCTCCCCAGTGCTTAGATGGAGGCACAGGTTCCATGGAACTCACTGCCATGGCCCAGATCCCTCAGCCCAAGAAGGACTTAGGGAGAAACAACTGATGTGGTTTAAGAGTTTACTATGATTATGCCTCAGGACTGCCCCCAGTTCTAGCTCTGCTTATCATTACCACCTCCCTCTGTGTTTGTGTTTGTGTTTGTGTGTGTGTGTGTGTGTGTGTGTGTGTGTGTGTGTGTGTGTGTGTGTGTGTGTGTGCACATGCGCATGAGTGCATCTTGGTAGTAGGACTTGAACTCAGGGCCCGGGTTCTGGCCTTCAGTTTTTTTCATTCAAGGATAGCACTGTACCACTTGAGCCAGAGCTTTTCTTCCAGCTTTCAGGTGGTATTTTGGGAGAGGACAGTCTCACAGATATTTTTGCTGGGTTGCCTCTGAATGTCAATCCTCAGATCTCAGCCTCCTGAGGGAGCTAGGAATATAAGAGCATGAGCCATTAGCATCTGGCCATGCTTTCCTTCTTGGATAAGACAGAATACCTGTCTTCTTCTTTTTTTTTTTTTTTTTTTAGGTCCGGTCATGGGGCCTGAGCTCTGGGCCTTGGTGCTGTCCCTCAGCTCTTCAGCTCAAGGCTAGTGCTCTACCACTTGAGCCACAGCGCCACTTCCGGCTTTTTTCTTTTTGCTTATGTGGTGCTGAGGAATCAAACCCAGGGCCTCAGGCATGCAAGGCAAGCGCTCTACCACTGAGCTACCTTCCCAGTCCAGAATACCTGTCTTCTAGTTGAGCACACATCTACAGCTATCCCACCTATCTCTACCCCTACCCCTACCCCTCCAGGTTTCAGAGGAATCATTCCTTCCCCTGAGGACAAAGAAATAGGATGCATTGACAGGTTTGAGCTTTATGTTCTCCACACAGTCAGGGGCTGCTGGGAGCTGCTGTAGAGGCCAGAGATCTAGGCCAGAGCAAGTAGATAGCTGTTAGAACAGAAGAGACTATGAAAAGACATCCATGCAGCTGGATGCCAGTTGCTCATGCCTATAATCCTAGCTCCTCAAGGCAGACACTTGAGAATAAATCAAGATTCAAAGCTAACCTGGGAAGACTCTTATCTCCAATGAATCACCAAAAAGCTGGGAAGTGGAGCTACTATAGTTCAAGTGGTAGAGCACCAACTTTGTGCAAACAGGCTAAAGGTTACCATCTAGGCTCTGAGTTCAAGACCCGGTAAACACACACACACACACACACACACACACACACACACACACACACACACACACACACGCTATGTGCATGCAAAATCAGAGATTTCTACATTGAAATTTTTAGTTATTCTCTACCTTTTCTGCATTAAGCCTGGTGGTTGTTGGCCTAGGAGTTTGATGCATACAACACCACTTGGCATCTTTAATTTTGGGGAACAGAATGGCTAGAAAGTCAGCATTTCCCATCCCAGGTCCTTGACTGGGTCGTGATCTATCCCGGCCCTTTGGGGCTCCGTTTACACACTCACCAAGATTCTTTTAAAAAGCATCACATTCTGGGCACTGGTGGTTCACACCTGTCATCCTAGCTACTCAAGAAGCTGAGATCTGGAGGATCATGGTGACAAGCCAGCCTGGGCAGGAAAGTGTATGAGACTTTTATCCTTGATGAAACATCAGAAAACAAGAAGTGACCCTGTAGCTCAAGTAGTAGAGTGCCAGCCTTGAGAAACAGAGCTCAGGGACAGCGCTCATGGAAAACAACAATGAGAGGAATTGCATGTTGGCTCTGGGATTGACATGTGCTGAATATAATTGGAATTGTCAAGTGCACCAAGATAAAGCATTACCTCGTTTAGTCTTGTGCTCCTCCATCTGTCTCACCGCCTGACCTTGGCATGCTTCGGGTCACCATGGCCCTAGTTGGACGGGAGGGCTCCGAGGAGGAAGGTACCAGAGCAATCACCCACCTCCCTCTTCCATGCTCACCCTGCTGCTTCTGCAATAGACCTACTTCCTGGAATCCGTCCATGAGATCATGGCCGCCACATTGTGGTGAGTGGTGGGTCTAGCCAAACTCGGGGAAGTTAGGGGTGGAAGTCGGTCTGGGACTAGGAGTTTCCACCCTGGGTGTGGGCTGAGTCCAGGGCTGACATTTATTTCATCCTGAGCCTTGCAGGGGTGCGGAGACAATGTAGACTCCACATTGAGTCAGGTAAGATCAGAATCTGGAGGACTACTTTTATGGGGGAGGCTGTGGTGCTCAGGGGGCCACTGTTCTTGGTACTCCTCTCTCGGGACTCCCCTCTCCCTCTCTCATCCCTCAATGGTAAAAGAGAAACTTTAAATAAGGGTGTCAAAGAGGGGGCAGTGGAGGATTTCTGTGTGAACCAGATTTGTGCTTCATATTCATCCTAGCCCCTACTTCCAATTTATCTGAGTAATGACTATATGTGTTTGGGGCCAGGGGATCATCTTAGCTGAGAATGTGGCTCAGTGGTAGAGTGGTTGCCTAGCATGCCTGAAGCATTGGGTTCAATTCCATACAGAAAAAGCTGGAAGGAGAGGTGGGGCTCAACTGGTAGAGCACCGGTCTTGATCAAAAAGAGCTCAGGGACAGTGACCAGGCCCTGAGTTCAAGCCCCATGACTGGAAGAACAAATCTTTGTGGAGGCTTTGTTTCCCTTTGAAAACAATTTATTCTTTGTGATAAGCATAACATGGGCCTCTTCCCAGGTCACCAATGGGCCATTATATGTCCCTTGAATTTTGTCTCCTCCCAGCAGCCTCTGCTCTACCCAGCCCACAGTTTACCCTTCCCATCACCAGGCAGATAGAGACCTATAGAAGGACACCTGGCCACCAAGTTCTGGTGGCTGCCGAGGATTTTGAGACTCAATATGTCACATAGGGAGTCATCATCCCCATCAGACTACAGAAAAAAGGGACAGAGTGCTGCAAGCCTGAGTTCGCCAGCTGTGGGTGGCTCTGGATGTGGGACATCTGTGGCAGGATGTGCTCTGTGGGAGAGTCCTCTACGGGGTAAGGAACCCCGACCTCTCCTCTGGCAGTTTCCACACGGTCTTGAAGTTGCAATTCTTCAAAACCTTTCTGCTCCTCCATCATTTTGCCCATCCAGGATCCTGAGGCCTCTAAAGCAGCAACACAGATGGGGGCTCAGAATGGACCGACATCTGGAGCCCTTGAGAAGAGAGACAGCAGCTCCTGCAGCTCTTTCCTCTTCTCTATCTTCTCCTGGGACAGCTGGCACATGCCCTTGGCTTTCTCCCGACACAGTTGATCCAGGATGAACATCTGTCCTTTACACACCAGGAGCAACTCATGGACGGTGTGGATATGTGCCAACAGCTGGCTGCATGGATGGTGGAGTTCATTCGCTGGACCATGGAAGTGCACCTCATCAGGCAGGTCGTGGATTAAGCAGATTTTCTTTTTGGACTCCCACGTGTCCCACTTCCCATCCTCACACATGCTGTGGTGGCAGCTCAGGGGGTGGGTACCTGTGGATCCAGCTCTATCTGGCACTGAGCTGTCGGGTGGATCAAGTGCCTGCAACAGCCCCGCCGCTCCTGCGGCAGGAGTTTCCCCTTGAGGATGTCAGCCTCAAAGAGTGCTCACAGAGTCACATCCTTCTTACTTTGGGGGATGTCTCTATCCTCTGCGATGGGCACATCAGGGGGAGTCGCTTTCTCACCTTTTCTTCTCCAGGGCTCACGCTTTCCCCTTCCCCAGGGAAAGCCAGGAAGATCAGCTGGGCCTGCAGGCACTCATCCTGTGTTCTGATTACTTCCAGGCACTTGAGAGTGTCCTGCCACTTTGGGGGCATCACTAGTCCCCACAGTTTGTCGGGCCCTGCACTTGCTAAAGCTGCTCCAGCAGCTGAGTCTGCCTCTGCAGGTGCTGCTGCAAGGCCTACTTCTTGGAGCTCAGCCGTTCATTGGAGGTGATGTGATGCTCACAGGTGGCTCTGAGCTCCTGCAGCTAGGCCAGGGACTGCTCCTGCTGCTCCTGCAGCTCCCAAGCCACTTGGGTCTCTCTCTCATCCATCTCTTACCATTCCTCTATCTTCTCCTCTGAATGGTCCATCTGTTCCTGCAGATGTTTCTTCACCTGCTGCTCAGAGTCCAAGATGTTAGCAAACTCCTCCTTCTCACCGCTCACCCTATGGAGAGCAACCCACAAAAAGGCCAGCTGTTCTTCTATCTGTGGGTTGCACAGACATGTGCATCATGGCGTCTCAGGGATCCCTTGCCAACCCTCCACCTTCTCCTCCAGTCTCTGCAGTTGTTCCCACTGCTCTGCATTCTGGAGATTGGGCCTCTGGTTTTCCTGGACCTGGATATGAAGTTGCTCCTCCAGGTTTTTCAACTTCATCTGCATGCGGTAAGCCTGGGTCTGCAGCTGCTGCTTGGCCTGAGATAGTCCTGTGGGGGGCCGTGGCTCTGCCAGCTTCCTTCTCAGTTCCCCCAGCTCTTTCTCAAAATCCAGCACCTGCCTAGCCCCTCCCTCCTTCTGCTCTGTCAGTTGGTTTACCTGCTTGGTCAGCGGCCGGGCCTCCTCCTTCGCTTGGACCTCTCAATCCTCAGGTCCTTCACGAAGGTGTCTGTGTCCAGATTCGCTGCTGTCACCATCCAGCTCAGGTTGTCCAGTAGTCTTGTCAGTACCTCATGCCCTGCCAGTGCTTGTTGGAGCTTGCAGATTCTGTTATTCCTGCGGCTCCTCTATGTCCAGAGTGTTTCCAGCTTCTCCTGCAACTCTGTGTTCACTTGCTCCAGGTCATAGAAGCTTCTGATCTTTTACTCGAGCTGAAGTGTTACATCATTCAGCTGTTCGAAGAATATTTCAGTCTCCTTCTGTGCAGCAGTGACTGCAGAAGCCTCCATCTCCAACTCTGCCATGCCTGCAGGCAGCTGGTGAGAGTTTTGTGCTCCATTACTCTGTTATCGGCCACGTGCTGCATGTGGGCCGGTGATGATTGTAAATCGCTTTCTGTCAAAACCAACTTCTGTATGAGTGGCTTGTGGATTTCTAGCTCTATTTTCAGTTCTCTGTGCCCCTGGGCTATCTTCTCCCTTTCTTTCTCCCGTTGATACTGCAGGTCTGTCTTTTCCTGATTCAGTGGTTAGATACTGGCACAGAGCACCTGGTTTCTTCTTTTGCTGCGGTTCAGGGCAGGCACCACGTGTTGGTAGCACCTCTGAAGATCTTTGGTGGTATCGGGACCCTTGACACTCTGGACCCTGAAGGCTGTAACAGTCTCCAAAGGCAGGGGTGGCCCGGGGTTGGCATCACCTTTGGCTGGACCTTCCTTTGAATCATGCTCTCCAATGTTGTTTGTCTTGGGGATCCCTCCCTTTTTGGTGTCCTTTGTTTTCTTGAATGTTGCAGGTCCGATGGCAGAATTCTGTCGGTGATCTGGCAGTTGTTTCTTGCCCACAGCTCTCTCACGGAGTCTGGTTGTTAAAGACATCTGAGCACTAGGATGGGAGAGATGGGCTGGCCACATTCCCAGGCTCTGGGTAATCCTCTATTCTCCCACTCACTGACTAGGCTGTAAGTTTCCTAATCCACTCCAAAGGCGCCTCAAGACTCTTGCTCACCACCCAGCCACCTCTAACTTCCTCAACTGCTGGTAGTGGTGTCAACCAACAGAGGAAATCTGGGTGCTACTGGACAGCATGGAATATGGGAGTGGCCACAATTCTTGTATCCCATTAGTTAGAAAGAACCATGAAAGAATGGGGGTGCAGTCAGAATCCTGTGATGCAGGCTGCAATAGGTGGAGTCAAGATGACAGCGGCTCCCCAGCCCCTTTCCAAGGAAACTCTGTCCAATTCAGTTGGAGACAAGAGGATGACTTGCTTTAGCCGGATGGCTGCACAGATTGTTCTGTATGAGTGTTTCTTGCCAATCTCGGAACTTGAATTCAAGGTCTGGGCACAGTCCATGAGCTGCTTTTGATCAAGGCTAGCCCTCTACCATACGGGTCTACTTATGGCTTTGTTGACACTGAACTTGGACAAGCGTTTCAAGGACTTTCCTGCCTACGGTGACTTTGACCATAATCCTCCTATACAGGCTTGTATCAAGGAGGACTGCTGAGAGCCATTGGTGCCTGCCTAATCATTGGTCTTGCTGATGTTTTGGGACAGACCAGTGAGTTCCCTATCCATAGGTTTAAGTGGTGGGAGCTGGAGCCCACAGTTCAAATCCTGGTCCTGCCACCTCCAAATGGCAGGAGATCCTAAGACACTCATTCATATCCATATGAATACAAATGGAATGGGATATATGTATGATTGAATAGGCAGTTCTTGAATGATTCCAGGATAAAACTATACACTATTATAGGACACTGATCAATTTTAATCAATACTTTATGAAGCACTTACACAATCACATTCATTTAATGAAGGAATATTGAAATACCTAAGAATTGGGCATCACATAGTATAGAGATGCCATTTTTCTCTGCCAGGACTGGGATTGGAACTCATGGTCTGGGTAACTCTGTTGCACTGTATGGGAAGGGGAAGCTCGCTTCCCTGAAGTGAAGAAATTCAATTCTGTTCCTTAGGCCTGAAACTGATCCTCAACACTAGAAAACATCCTATTCGTGTACATTTTAGATATATGATTTATATTTAAATACATATGTTGATTCTATATTACATTCAGTGTAGTTATTCATTTTATTTTTCATTTTGTTCATGTATTGACTATTTTATTGATTATTTTGACACATAGAACATTGATTACTTTGATTACATAGGATATAGGACTGCATATGTTTTCCACTTCATACCTGACACCCAAGACTTTTGCAGAAAAGTAAAACATGTGTCACCATCAGCTTCTTACTCCACGATTATTGTTTGGGAGTGCTGGCATGTGAATTCATGGCCTACAGGTCCAAATTCATGAATGGGTGAGTGTCAGCATGCCATCCTCGGGCAAAATGAGCTGACACAAACTATGCAGGACCTGAGATTGAGCCCCTGGGGTTGAGAAAATAAGAACAGATTGACACGCAGATGGTAGTGAAAGACCCCCTAGGCCCCTGGGGTACTTTCTTTAACGGGAGGGCACCCCAAGAACCAAGACTCCAAGCCAGCAGCTGCAATATGCAAGAGGAGTTTATTTGGCGTTTGTGCAAATGGGCTCTCTGTCCGAGGCCAGCAGGGAGCCCTGTCCAGCGGTTACAGGCATTTTTAAAGACAAAGACCACAGGATTAGCATATAACACCAGGTGTCCCTGGGATTGGCCCGTTTAAAAGGTCACTATGTACTTTAGCAATTATTTTTTTACTACCTGGGGAAGTTTATAACACTCTTTGCAATAAGACAATTAGTGCAGACTGAGGTAGTCACTCTGGGGGATAAGGGTTAGGAGATTTACAGTGTTTACAGGTTTGTGATTGATTAACAATTTGGCCTAGTCTGCAGAGCCCACCAGATGGTCCTTATCTTGAGCCCCCTAAACCAGGAATTTCTGCACAGGAATGCGGAGGAACATACTCTTTGTTCCTTATCTGGGGTCCCATTGAGCCATTTGGGGAATTTATTGTTAGCTCTTTATTTAGGACGACAGAGCTTGTCTCAGGGCCGACACCTAGACTCCGAAGCTTTTTATTTATTTCCAGCGAGGGGAAGGGTCAGGGCTAGCGCAACCAAGTTTACAGAAGCTAAACCAGCAGTTAGTATTTGTAAAAATATAACTCTAATTTTTAATCTTTCAGTAGTACATTAATAATATATGTTTTCACAAGTCAATACCTGACAAACATTAGACACTTATCTGGGCATTATGAAACTGAATGATGTTTTTAACCAATGTGATCATTAACACCCTCATTACTAGAAGGCAATCCTTCTCCCACTAGAAGGGAAAATTGCATTCCTGCTAGATAAAAATCCACCAAACTCCCTCGTTCTCGGTAGGAAACTCTCTGTTCCTCTTGGTAGGAAACTCTTTATGTGTAGCTTGCATTTTGATTTTTCATTTTTGGTCAGTCTTGGGACTGAACTCTGGGCCTCGACACTCTTCCTCAGCTCTTCATCTCAAGGATAGCGCTCTACCACTTGAACCACAGCAACACTTCTGGCTTTCTCTGCTTATGTGGTGCTGAGGAATCGAACCCAGAGGCTCAAGCATGCAAGGCAAACACTACTGCTGAGCTACCTTCTCAACCCTTCATCTGAGTTTTTAGTTCACTCACTTGCCAATGTTGAATTCTTCTAAGTCCTTTGTACAGCTTTGGCCTTCAATCACCACACAAAATCTCCCCTTTATAGATAATGTTGCTAGAATTAATTTTCCCATGCCATCCTACTAGAGCACTTAATTTATGGGTTTAAAAAATCTTTTAGTATAATTAACAAATCTCTGTTGATCTTATTCTACTCTACATTTTATTTTTGCCAGTCCTGGTGCTCCCTGAGCTTCTTTTGCTCAAAGCTAGCACTCTACCAGTTGAGCCACAGTGCCACTTCCAGCCTTTTCTGTTTATCTGGTGCTGAGGAATAAAACCCAGGGCTTCATGCATGCTAGGAAAACAATTTAAAACTAAGCCATATTCCTAGCCTCCAAACTACATTTTATTTATACTAATTATACTAATTAATTTATACTAATTATACTGATTCCTAAGCTGCTATCTGGGGCCTGGCTTGAATTTTTGGAAACTTTTGGGGGAGGATCCTGAATAGTACCTATGTAAATATGAAATGAATGATCCTTTAGGGAAGGAGTCTCTCCTAACTAGTATAAAATGTTTGAGAATGGACAGGTGGATGAAATGCTAGGATGTAAGTGATGGCAAATTAAACCAAAGCACAGGTTCTACTCTAGTTGGCCAGAAAGGTCTCCAGCACTGGTCCTCCACAATACCATCAGACATTTCCCCTGGCTATGTGTAGTGCTTACTGCTCAACTCTTCACAGGTTCGGCCTTCACTGCATCTTGATAAGTTTCCCAAAAATGCCAGTTGTCCCCCGTACCTACAGAGGCAAGGGGTATAGATGGCCTTAGGAAGATATGATTTTTGTCTTAGATCCTCCTCTTGCAAACAGCAACAGCAGGGTCTTTCGAGTTTCCCCAAGCTGTGTTTGGCCAACAGATCATGCACTCCATGCCCTTGGGGGTCTGAGGTTCATTACAGTGGGAAGTGTACCACTTGTTTTTCTGGTCTCTGTGCCACACAATCTTTACAGTAATGGTGAGCAGAATATTTAATCCATTTCACCCAAGCATTAATTTTTGTTGGTCATAGGACTTGAACTCTGGGCCTGGGCTCTGTCCCTGAGCTCTTCAGATCAAGGTGAAATAAAGTCCTACTAGTTGAGCCCATAGCCAATTCCAGTTTTTTGGTGATTAATTGGAGATAAGAGTCTCAAGGACTTTTCTGCTCTGTCTGTATTTGAACCCCAATCCTCAGATCCTGAGTAGCTTGGATTGCAGGTGCATGTCACTGGCACCCAGATTTGGACTTGAATTTTAAGTTTACCCAGAAAGTTTGCTTCTTAAACTGAGGCTTCAATGCCATACATCCTTCAATCAGCTAGAGGATCAATCCAGGCTTCAGAGTCAAAGTAAGCAGCTGAAGGATTTTAGTGAATAGGACTTTTTTGAGTTCCCCTTTCCGCATATAAGATTTAAAACACACACATTCAAGCACTTATGTATAACAAATTTTTGTTTGGACAAGTGCACAGTATGGATCTCAATAATAAAAATTATCCATTATTTAATACTGTTCTGAGATCTTTTTCACCATTCTCCCAGTGGATTATCAGAAGCAGGTCCTTTGATCAATTTTCTTTGGTTCCTTAGGCCTAGAATTCTTATTCCCCATTTTAGCAGGTATCTTGAGATTTCAGTTTTTGGTGCACTAAATCCTATCTATTGTAAGTTTCTTGTGTTCCCCTCTCATATTCAACTCTCCCCTTACTGGAGATTTCTCAAATATGGCTTCCTTCAGCTCCCACATTTTTATTCCTGGGCCAGAGAATGAAAACAAACATCAAGACTCAAGTTTTCTTTGTGCCTAAGACTCACTCAGCACATGAAAGTACCAACCAACAAGGTAATGTGCACTAGTCCAATTTTTCCTCTCATGGCCAATGCATGAGGTAACTTTTTATTGGGGTGCTTCCATCGGCCCTTTCCTGACATTGCTGATACACTTTCCATCATTAACCGCAATGGGTGGGTTTAACCCAACCTTGAGCTACCTCAACAAGGCAGGATGTGTCTCCTTCTAAAGGGTTCCCGCCTTGCATAACAAAGATTGTGGACAATACCCCAGATTATTGGGAATACTCCCATAGTGTAAGCCAATATCCCTAGAAAGACCAGCAAGTTGAAAGAAACTTAGCACGGCAAAGTTTAGTTCTGTTGAAGGGCATGTTATTGGCAGGAAGCCAATGAAGCAACCGTTCTGAGTAGGAAGTCTGAGTAGGAAGTAGGTTTTACCACTAATGAGTTACTACTTCTGGTATTTATCAGAAGTTGTGTTCACAATCTTGCTCAATTGGCTCTTTTGAAGCTCAGCTGGCTAGTTTGAAAGGGGATCAGTTTCAGAGCAATCAATGAAACCAGGACAACCAATGCCAGAAATTGTTAGAAAATTCTTACTATGCTTGTGCTCTATGAATTAAATTATGCCTATGAGTTGAACCATGTCCCTAGAACGATTTTACTTACAGGATATACTTTAGTTAAAATAGCTTTTTGTAAGATTATGGCTACGTGTAGTCAATGCTTTCCTTCAAGCAATCACTTTCACAGAAAAATATTCTATCTCCTACACAGTCCCTTCCCAGACAGAATTTATTATCAGCAGCTTCCTCTTGGGAATGGAGGCTTATGAGCTTCCAGTTGAAAACACCTTATTCACATATTGCTTTGGCTCCCTTAGGCAAACTCACCTCAGCAAGTGGTTATGAAACCAACCGCTGTGTGTGGCTGCTTTATTATAAAGAACCTATCTGGTACTTCTGCTCCTAATGCTAATAGAAAGAGGAAAGCCTGCTCTCTCTGGAGGCACGTAGCTATGGATTTAAGCACACATATTGAACCCTGAGCACAGGACACAGATTAGACTGCAGTATTTTCAGAGCCATAGATGAATCAGCCAGATCCCAGATGCTTGGCTGAGCATAGGGCACACTTCTGGTGCCACATTTCTGAAGTAAAGCAGTTCTAAGCAGCCAAGACACTATGGTAGGAAGAGGCCTGAGAGAGAATTCTTGGTGGGAAGGAGAAGGGGAAAGTTTGGATTTAGGTTTTAGAAAATGCAAGCCACTTTCTGAATTGCTTGAGGCATCGAGCAGATCAACATGTTTACTAGCCCTCTAGATGCAGAGTATGAGAACACTTCCCACAGTTTACACTCAATCCTTCCTGTCTGGCAGCCTTCAATTCCCTCTTGCAGGAGTTAAGCAGTTTTTAAGAAAGCAAAAGTCAGTGAACGTGATCTAGCTAGTGAAGGAAGCATATCCTTTGGCTGTAGAATAGATCGATTTCTATCTCAGAACAAGAGGAAGAGAAGAAACTGGTAATGACATTTTGATGAACAAATGAAAGAAAAATTATAAAAGGAGTGATATTGATCAAGTTGCATTGTATTTATTTTCTGACTTGTTGAATGATGACCCTTGCTACAACTACTTAAAGGAATATATATATATGTATATGTATATATATATATATATGCAATACTATGTATTTTTTGTGAGTGCATCTCAATCCACAGTGTAAGTATCTTAAAGATAGGAGAACTCCAATGATCATAAAAATGCAACTAGTAATGGTTTAGTCTCTTATCTGTTGAAAGCCCAGAGGAAGACAGTATAGGCATGAAGATTCCAAGAAGATTGAGGCATACCCCAGCATTAGGATATAGCCCTCACTGTCTTGGCCCAAAGTGACCCCTAAATTGCCAGTAATCACTTCCAAGTTCCAGGAAGTGAGATGAACGAACAGAAAGAAGGAAATCAAGAAATACAGAACATGTGAAGACTAGCCTTAAAGCAATGTCCTAGATGTTATCAGGTAACATTTTTATCTGTATTATCTAAATATTATCACTATTGGGAAATGTTATCACTATTTTACTTACCCTAGACTTCAGTTAAATCTATTGATTCAGAAAGAAGGGTGGATATTATGGTAAGCACCTGAGATGTTTTGCTATGTATATCAAGGGCTCTAGAACTCGTGTGTAATGTTTTACTATTTTGTATGAGGAATAGTTGATGCATTTTATCTGCAACTAGAAACTGCTTTCAAGCATAAGAAAAAGAAGAAACATATTTCATATGCTACATATGCTCTTATATATTGAAAATGTGTATGAAAACATCCAAATTAAGGCACATTGACAATCTATTTTGAACTAACGGGGTGATTTCCCTGAGCATACTCTCATTACATTAAAAAAAATCTGCACTCAATGGAGGGAAGCCAGAAGGAGGAACACAATGAGTGGAACTCAGAACAACACACAACAAGAGGCCCATCAGCTCCACTGGTCATAGAAGGAAAAGAACTAAGCAATCCAAAGACAGTGATTGGAAGGGAGGAATAAGAGGGAAAGCGGGAATAATTTACACTATACAAAAGGCAAGAAATGTAAACATCACCTGATATGGAAGAAATACTTGGTATTGTCAAAGCTGATAGAATTCACAAACTTTATAGACCATGAAAATGATAATTTTCCTTGTATGGTTAAAATATGTTTGTGACTTTTACTAAGTATCATGATTCCACAATGCTGTGAATTATGTGAGTATTATGTAATCACCTATCTCAATTTTTTCTAAAAGTGGGAGAAGGGTTGGGTTGAGAGGGATGGGTGATTATGTTGTCAGATACATCGTATTCATATACTGTTGTGCAGAATGGGAACTTGTTTGTACAACTACTTAAAAATAATACTAATAAAAACATGTTTAAAAAACAACCTCACAGGGGCTAGGAAGGTGGCTCAGTGGTAGAGTGCTTGTCTTGCATGCATGAGGCCCTCGGTTTGATTCCCCAGCACCACAGAAGCAAAAAGAAAAAAAGCCAGAAGTAGTGCTGTGGCTCAAGTTGTAGAGCACTAGCCTTGAGCTGAAATGCTGAGGGAAAATGCCCAGGCCCAGAGTTCAGGACCCACGACTGAAGCCCCCCCCCAAAAAAAATAAACCCTCACATACTTAAATGAGATATAGTTTTGAACACAGGTTTATAGAATGCTGACAATTTAAATTGTTTCTCAGCCTGTTGTTGTTTTTTCCTTTTTTTCAATAATTGTGTTCAAATGCAAACAACTTAAAATGTGAATGTATTATCTTTTTTAAATTCTGTATTAGCTTTACCTAGTTAAATAAGTGTATTTCATTTTGATATATCCACATAGGCATACAATGTCCGTTGATTATACTTACCTCTTCATCATTCTCCTTCTCCTCTCCCAGGTTTGTTTTTTATTATTTTAATCATTTTAAGAATACAACATAGTTGTAGTAAGTACATTTACAATATTGTATACGATCAGTGTTCACACTTTTCATCCTCCAAAATTCAAATTGTATATTCAGTAAAACAATTTTCCACTCTCCTCTGCTTCAAGATATGCATCAAGTACGATTTTGCTTCCTGTCTCTATCAATTTGACTGTTCTAAATAACTGATGTAAGTAGAATCATGTAATATTAGATCTTTTTATGACTGGCTTATTTCACTTAGCACAGTGTCCCAAAGATTCATGCATAATATAGCAGTTGTCAAAACATAATTCTATTTAAAGTTGAAATAATATACTTCTGTGGGTATAAGCCACATTTGCCTTAGCTATTCATTAGTTGATGGCCACTTGGATTGCCTCCAGGTTTTGAGTATTGTACAAAATGAATATGAGAGTACAAGGATCTCTTCCAGACCTTGCTTTTAGATCTTTAGAGTATATACCCAGAAATGGAGTAATTGGATCATATCAAAATTCTCTTTTCTTCTTTTTTTATTTTCTGTCATGGGGCTTTAACTCAGGTCACGGCCACTGTCCCTGAACTTTTCCTCAAGACTAGTGTTTTACCACTTTAAACCACAGATCCACTTCCAGTTTTCTCCCCAGGCTGGCTTTGAACCACTATCCTTTTATTTCAGCCCCTGTCCTGAGTGGTTAGGATGACAAGTATGAATAATCCTGTTATAAATTGTTTGAAGAGTTGCTCTACTTTTCCCATAGAGAGGTTATAATTTTACCACACTTTTGTCAACATTGTTATTTTATTTTCTTGTAGTTATCCTGCCTAATTCATATGAAGCGGTAATTTTCTTCATTATGTTGACTAACACTTTCTGGTGATTAGTGATATTAAACACCTTCTTCGTGGGCTGGTTAACACTTTGACTTTCTACCATTCTGTGTTGTTTTATGGACACTGTTGATTGCATCCTTTGTTGCCTCCCGATTTGTGTTTTCCCACAATGAATGACCCTACTCTGATGTCAGTTTCCAGTATGTCTTCTGGTCCTGTATCTACAAACCATCATATTGATTTGTACCCCTGTTATTGTAACAGTGAACTAAAGATACAAAGTTATGCTCTGGTCACCTATCTACTTCCACTTTTGGATCTCTCTCCCTCAGCTTTTAGTAATGGCCTTGGGGCATATCCAAAACTTACTAGGTCCTTAAAACCTGTAGAAACTTAAAGCCCCTATATTTAGTTATTTCTAATGGAAATACGTGACATCCAATTTCCCTTTTTTTTCCTTTTTGTACGTTTTTGATTGTAAAAATAGTGTACAGGTGTTACAGTTACATGAGTAAGGTACTGAGTACATTACCTATCGAGCACTGTTGCCTCTTCCAGGCAAATAAGATGAAAATTGAGAGCTTTTTAATATAAAAGCACACCAAAACTCTAGATATATATTTTTATTCATATGAGTATTTAGAATTGTGTGAAGCTAGAGATATAACCTACTTGCAAGTTAATAATGAACTTGTCACATTTTCGTGTATGCTAGAAGATTTATGATACTCTTGGGTTAGAGGCAAAAAGGAGTTAATTTGTATGAAAATTGTGAAAGCCAGTGAGATATGTGTGGGTATGTGTGTGTATTTATATATTTGAAGTGAATCTCCCAGCCCTCAGTGCCACGGAGTGAAGTAAAGATAGCCATGTGAAACCTATACAAACAATAGGTTCTGACTTTGAGCAACTTCAATCTATATAATGAGACATAGGCATACCTGAACTTTACTCTGGAGGATGACAATAGCTTAGAAATAGCTTATGAAAATATTCTTGCAAATATACTATAGAATATAGAACAGCTAGTGTTCACTTGAAGGTATGCAAATACTTGAGACTGCCATGAAATTATTCTTTTTCTTTTGTTTCTTGAAGGTTCCTAGCTACCAAGACAGATACATATTTCTCCTAATAAGTACATAGCTCTCCTTAAAAATGAGGCTTGACAATTTGTCGAGAATACTTATTTTTTTTCTAGCTCTAAGCCTTAAGATGAAATAGAGATTTCAATCCTATCTAGAGTACAATTCAACAAAAGAAATAGATGGAGTTCAAATTTTACACATCTAGAAGTTTTTCTTTTAAAGACATTTCTTAATGCAGGTGTGGAAGAAATTAAGGAAAAAATAGGTCCATGAATATATTTTAAGAAGATAGTTTATGTATTTTAACAGTACTAAAGGATTACATTTCTGTTTTTTAGTGTGTAAATATCTATAGTATGTGCAAAGAACCAAAGTTCATTCCAGGGCCTATCATGGAATAGAATGTAGCAAATTTTGTATATATTATTTGTATATTTATAGAATTCACCTGTCTCACTTCTCTCCCATTTTCATAAACAGAGCACCTCTTTGACATAATGAAAAACAAACATTATATTTCTACCTACTACAGGATTCTACACACTTTGCTGTCTGCTAAATATAGAAAAGACTCCTGCACAATCCTCATTTTCAAGGAACAATTTTCAGAAACCCAAGTAGCTTATGTATATCTCATACCCCTTTCTTCCCAGCTGTCAAACTAGGTGAGTGATGACTGAATTCTATAAGACATAAAAGCTCAGATAATTCAGAGGCATGAAGTTAGTATCCAATAGAATCTTCTTCACTTAGATATAGATTATCACCATCTTTGTGAGAACTTCAGCTTCCTTATTTGAAAACTGCACTGTCCAGTTAACAGAGTAGATGAATCTCATTATTTAAAATTTCATTTAACTGAAATTGGAAGGATTAATTTCTCAGACACTATTAAAGTTTGAGATTCTGTAGCCACATATAGCCAGTGGCTAGTCTGTTAGAAAACGCATATATAGAATATTTCTGTTATCAAAGATGTTTCTGTTAAAACTGTTTTAGAGTGTGTTTCCGCTTGTTAAGAAATAGTCCATCTTCCTAAACTACATATGCTCCATAGCTGGTACTCAGACTGAAGATCAGACCAGAAATTCTAGAAACCCATCAAGTTAAGATATAGATATAAATTGTTCTACATAGGCACATTCATTTGTGAGGAGGAAGAGGATCAAACAGTCAACGTCAGCATAATCAACTCTCTCAACTCTAGGAATGAATAGATGAAAAATTTAGCAATTCTTTGCAGCATTGCTTCTGTGATTGGAATTGGCTGTGGTATTCTCAATGGTGATTTTGTTGGAAAGTATAAATGTGTTAATTATCACATTAGCTTACAGAAGAATTAGGATCTGTGCTTGTAAATGTCATTTGGTATTTACACATGACATTTTAATTTTGCCTGGTATCAGTACACCACAAATATCTTCATATGGTTTCTGAGGTGTTATTTTTTATTGTGAAAATACCGTACAGAGGTTTTACAATTACTTGAGCAAGGTAATGAGCTCATTTCTTATCAAGCACTGTTGCCTCCTCCTTTGTTTCCCCTTATGATCCCTTCTCATCTCCCCCTTCCCCAACCCCATGTCTCCCCTTGCACCAAAGTTGTAAAGGTCGTTTTTTGACATAACGTCTTGTACATCTCAGTGTTGCAATGAATCCACTTGTAACCCTAATAAACAATTTTTCCCTTCCCCTCCACATACTATACCAACATCAATTACAGTGAAAACAGGTGTTGTACCAGGGGAGAGGACATACAAAGCAACAAAGGAATCATCTTAATTATGTTAGAAACAATAACAAGAAAGAAAAAGCATTTGAGTACTTATCTGGGATTCATTTCACCTAATATCAACTTATCTGACCGTTTCTGCTTGTCTGAGACATGTGCTAGTTATTGTAAATAAGGGAAACCATGGGACCTATGTTTCTTTGGGCCTGGCTTACTTTACTTAATATAATTTTTTCCAAGTCTTTCTATTTCCTAACAAATGGGACAATGCCATTCAATCAACTCCAAATTTATCAAAGACCCCGGAGTCAAAGCAGACACCCTGAAAACATTACAGGACGGAATAGGAGATACCCTTGGTCTGAGTTGTTTTTTTAATTAATTTTTATTCTTCTTACAGCAGGCATTTAAGAAATGAGTGGAAAACTTAAGACTTTCTTGTGTTTTATAGTCCCATTATTACTCAGTAAGCTTAATAAAGAAAGAGAATCCATAAACTATGTGAACAAATTGTATCTCCAACCACCCTTTTGTTAATTACAGGAGCTAAGAGAACTGGCTCCCCAGAATCTAAACTTCAGAATTCAAGAATGAGATGGGAATAAGACAAGGAAAGAGAGACATAGTAATTCACACTGGAGTTGCTTTGCTGTCACAATGAACACCTGTTCTCAGACAATTTTTTGATTCCCACAGTTAGCTTTTATTTGTGCTTTTTTATTAGCATGACAAATATAACTGACTTTCCCAGATTTAGAGTTGGAAATTTTGGGGACACATTCCTTTATTATGTAATCTTTCTTAAAATTGTGTATCATTACTTTGGCTTTTGGTGCCTTTTCCATCCTTGTTGCAAGTATGTATTTCTACAAATGGAGACTTTGGTTCATCATCATGATTAAATTATGAGGATTTGAGAGATTGTGTGATTTGTTATAGAAGTAAGGTATTATGAGTAGGACCCTTTGGTCCATGTTTACATTTCTTCGTGGAATTTTTATTGGGGTCCTTACTCATGGACTCATGTGTAAGTAATTCTTCCAATATTCCAGTATAATCCAGTAGAGTGGGACAATGAATTGGAAATTTAAAACATGCCTATAATTCTTTTAAAATATACTTTTAAATGTAATATCATAAATAAAAGCTTTGTTTTGTTTTTTTGTAATTTTAATATTATAGTCAAGGTTATGTACAGATTGGTTACACTTACATAAGTAAAGCAGTTATAACATTTCTTGTGTAACTTGTTACACCCTCCCTCATTTTCTTCCTCTTTCCCTGGCTCTCTCAATCCCACCACCCAAGTTGTACAGATCATTTCCAACATATTGTCACTTTTGATTTCCATTAAGTAAATTTTTGTGCTGTTCCCATCCTGGATCTCCACAATGTGAACACTGGAACATCATGGTTATACTCCTCTGCCTTGCATATATGCATATATATATATATATATATATATATGCCTACAATTTGGGTTTATATATCTGTTTGATTATTCATTTGTTTATTGCCAAAACTGGAGTTTGAATTCAGAGCCTGCACATTGTTCTCTGTGTTTTTTCCACCTCAGTGCTAGCCACAGTTCCACTTCTGGCATTTTGGTAGTTGAATGGACTTTCTCTGGGAGCTGCCTTTGAACCATGATCCTCAAATCTCACCCTTGTGAGTAGGTAGGATTACAGGTGTGAGCGTACTTTATACTTTGACTTTTCATCTCGTTGTATCATGCATATATTTCCTACCCAATAACATCCTTAGAAATTTCATACTGTTCTAAGAGCATCACTTATAATGATTACATGGGAGTCCAATGTTTATAAATTCCATAATTAATTGAACTGTTTTTATTACTGAAAATCTTTGCTGTCTCCAAAATATTATATGTATCATCAAAGTTCTTTTGGATTTTTCACTCTAGTATTCATTTTTTATAGAAAAGTATCTGCTCATTAGAAAGAACCAAATACAAACTTTCTTCTTACATAATGATCCATCTTAACTTGGCTCATCTAAAACAGTAAGTTACTCCTCCCTGTGAATTTATTCTTTTTCCCAGCATGTAGTTCCAATTTTGTAAGTTTTACCCAACTTACCCACTATTAACTTTGTCTGAAATGACTCTTGCTATCATCCAGTTTTTGTAAAAACCTTTTCCATGGTATTTCTTCAATAGGAAGCCATATTTAAATAATAGCAACTTATTGTCATCATTTCCATGGGTATCTGCATTTCAGTCTGGAACAGGATTTTATTTTAATGGAAGAATCAGAGCATCATTTGGAAGGTAGAGATTACACTTATGAACAGAATTTGATCTTTCATTGCTTATTTTTTTTTTTGGAATTTGAAGGCTAAAGATTACCAACTCATATATCCTCTGTTGTCACTGTATTTGATTCCGGTTCCCTGCATCTTGTATATACAGTTTTCTAATTTGGGGAGGGGAAGATAACAAAATGCTGAAACAAGGATAGTGGTTGACCAATTGTAACAGTGAGATGTACAATACACTATGATGAAACTGAACTTCACAACTTCAGGATATGGAGAAGGAAGAGTTAGGGAAGTAAGGAGAAAGAGGAATGTAGGAGGAAAACAAAGGATGGAGTAACAATGCTCAACGGGAAATGTACTCATTACCTTACTCATGTAACTGTAACCCCTCTATACAATATTTTACAATAAAAAAATTTTAAAAGATTACCAGCTCATACTCCCACAGTTTACTTGCTTCATATGGCTGAAAAGGGGAAACCAAAAAGACAGCAACTTTCAATATATATTGTCTATTTTTGTAATACCAAGATGCCAAATGCAGTACCACGTGACCAGGAACCCAGAGTACAGTCATTAAGCTTTAGAATTCTGAGTTGTTCGCTTTGGCTAGAAATCTCTTAATTTTATTATACACAATATGCAGAAATGTCCTGAAAATTATTCATGCAGAAAAACCTTTCCTACAAAATCAGGAAAATTTGACCAAGTCAAAAAAGTAAAATAACACAAGAAGAATTCTATTCCTGTTTATATAACAGCTAGGATTCAACATGGGTCTACTAATATTCTGAAGAAGACAAACAATTATTTAAGTGAGTTGTTATTATAAATGTAATGATATATGAACTCTGCCTGGGGAGTTGAAAAAAATCCTTCCTGCACAGTGTCTTTATACATAGGAATGGAGAAAACAAATATTCTGTAAAATGATGAAAAACTTAGGAAGTTCAGTATTCTCCAAATATTATGACCAAGGAATGTAAGGTATCAGGAACAAGGTGAGTTTGAGAGTGAAATTGGAGAGATGGAAATGGCCATATAGCTTGGTGTTATGGCAATTTCTTAATATACACAGGGCCCTGGGTTCAATCCCCAGCAATAAAAATGAAGGAAGGAAGAGACCAAGAAAGATTTGTGAGGTAGGCCTAGCATCATCATAGAAGTTTTATTCTCTTCTCTTTTTTTATTTTTTGGTTGTTCATGGGGTTGAACTCTGGGTTTTGGGGCTTTCCATGTGCTCTTCAGCTCAAGGCTAGGGCTCTACGACTTCAGCCACAATGCCACTTCCGTTTTATAATGGTTTATTGGAGATAAGAAACTCATGAACTTTCCTGCTTGGGCTGGCTTTGAATGATGATCCTCAGATCTCAGCCTCCTGACAAGCTAGGATTACATGCTTGAGCCACTGGTGCCTGTCTACAAGTTTTATTCTCTAGCCCAGGATTTCATACTGTTAATTACACATTATTACTGCATGGGAGATTTTAAAAGTACCGTTGCCCAATTCTCAGCTGTTTTATCTGAGTGGGAACAGACGTATCAACTTCAGCTGATATGACATGGTGGCACCAGTAAAGCACCCAGGATAAAGATATCATGGTAGCATATAAGAGTGTAGAACTTGAAAAAATTTCTGTGAGCAGAAAAATAAGTGCACATAGTATGTTAGCCTAAGTATGATTATAGATCAGTCTGAGTTTAAATGAACCAATATACCAGTTTTGCAACCTCTTTTTAAACCTCAGTTTCCTATTTTGGACATGGAAGCCCATGAGACTAGTGCAAGAGTGTTCATAAAGTGTTTTCTGGCTATGCATTTTAAAATTTATTATAACTACCATTAGTTGATTTGTTGATATAGTGTAAATTTGCACTAGGTGCTGATGAGCAAAGCAGAAGACGATGAAGTGTCCTGTCTTAGGTCTCTTGGGTACTTGATGTCATTCCTTACACTCCAAAATTTGTGAAGTCAGAATTGGACAAAAGGGTACTTTTAAACGTTTCTCTATGGAGATTTAGCCTTTTTCAATATCAGAAGGACTCTGGAAAGATGGAAAAATGAAATAGAGAAACTGGCGCTGGGAAGGTGTCTCAGTAGTAGAGTGCTTGCCTTGCAAGCATGAGGCGCTGGGTTCAATTCCTCAGCACCACATAATTAGAAAAAGCCGGATTTGGGGCCTAGGCTTAAGTGATAAAGCGTTGGTCTACAGCTGAAGAACTGGGGGACAGTGCCCTGGCCCAGATTTGAGGCCGCACAACCAAAAGAAAGAAAGGAAGAAAGAAAGAAAGAAAGAAAGAAAGAAAGAAAGAAAGAAAGAAAGAAAGAAAGAAAGAAAGAAAGAAAGAAAGAAAGAAAGAAAGAAAGAAAAAAGAAACCACAACAGTCCTTTTCAGCTGGCTTACTGTCAGTCCTTTTGACGTATGATGACAAATTACCAGACACTGAATTGCTTATAAACAACAAATTTATTTCTCCAATCTGGAGCCTGTAGGTCCAAGATTACAATGCCAGCATAGTCAGGATTTTTTAATTCTGAGTGAGGCCCTGTTTTAAAGTTCAGGAGTGAAATCTATTTGGTTTTGTTTATTTAAATCCAATTCATGAAGTTTTGCTTGCATGACTTAATTACCATCCATGTACACACAAAGGCCCACTTCTATAACATTACATTTGAGATAGAATTTCGATATGTGAAACTGGATGAAGGGAGTAAATAAATGTATTGTACATATACATTCTTTTCTTTTCCTATAAGATTGTGGATCTAAGAACAGTAAGATCCAGACATTGAATGATCTCAAAGCTGAATCTTAGCCATTCTATGATTCTGGAATTTTATATTGATCTGGATTATTTAATTCTCTGCCTTCACTACAAGTTTATTTGGAGAATACATATGATAATTACACTAAATGAGAAATTTAGAGAATTATTTCATATTGTTCACTTTTAATTTTTTGGTAAATACTTGGATTCAAATTCAGAGCCTGGCATTTGCCAAGCAGGCACCATACCACTTGATTCATGCCACATCCAGAAATTATTGCTTCGATTATTTTTGAGATAGAACCTTGCATTTGTTTATTCCTAGGATAACTGGATAGTGAACTTCCTAGTTGTATGTCCAACATAGGTAGGATGACAGCCACACATTGGCACAACCAGCTTTTATTGTTTGAGAAGAAGGTCTCTTGTATGTCTTCCAGCTTGACCTTGAACAGTGACTATCCATATTTCCATTTTCAGAGTAGCTAGGATTATAGGTATAAACCACCTCATTTGGTTTGTCTTATTTATGTTTATGAAAGTTCGGACAGTATGAGAAAATTCTCAAAAAGTTTACTAACCATTCCCAGATTCTAGATGATCCACTTATATTTATTCTGTCACAAACACAGTTTGTGATATTGCACATCAAGAATACAAATATGTATTGCTAATCCCAATTTAAAGAGTTGTGATGATCTAATTTCTATGTGTGGATTTTTTTCCTGGCAAAACATCCTGAGTACATAGGCCAAAAATTTAATAGTCCTACAAGCAAAAATTACTTCTAGTAATTTTTTTCTAGTTTGCAAATAAGGGTTCCATGCCTGTAGAGGAGACAGATCACAGGGCAATTCCCTGCTGTGACCCTATAATAAATCTGCACTTTTCAAAATAGCAGAATGGTGAATTTTATCAAAATTATTATATGGGAACTATCTTGACCTGATAAAGATTACTGCATTAGAATGAAAATATTCCCAGTTGTTCTGAAGTCAGGCAAAGATGTCATCCATTTGTATTCAAACACATAGCAGGCATTTTTGCTAATATAATGAAGAAAAATATAAAGTTCTTCACAGATAGCTTATATATATATATATATATATATATATATATATATATATATATATGACTCTTAAACACACGGATAAGACAATAAATAACCCAATTAAGAAGATACAGAGAGAAGGCAAATAAGCACACCCAAAACCCATACATTACAAGAATATTATAGAAATTCTTCTCAAATGTGTTCAGATAATGTTTTCTGGAATGTAAGGAATGTAAATAATTTCACTATCTTGATTCTTCCAATAATAATTTTCAAAAATGCATAAAGAACTTCAGAATTCATGGAATTTTTATTTCATGTTCTGTGCATAGCACTTTACAAAAGGTATAATCTTTATTTCTAGAAAACACCAATATTTTTACCTGTTTACAGGAATAAAACAACACATGACAAGTCTAAGAAACATGTCCAATATCACCCAGCTAGCACAAAAATTTAAGTGTTAGTATAGTCACCGGGTTTGGAAATCATGAATTGAATTTCAGCCATGATTCTGGTTTCTGCTCAGTCTCAGTTGTCATTTACACATCAGCCTTCAGCAACACACGAAGTCTCCCCATGCCTCCATTTCTGTATTTTGAAAATGAAGATAACATCCTCCTAACGCTAGATGATGAGATATGTAACACCATCAGATGAAACAGAACACACATTTGCATTGTTGGAATTTATCCAACAATTGTTGAATAGCTTCTATAAAATCTATGAAACAATTGTCTTACAGCTTTTATCAAAATAACAACCATAATTTTACTGTCTAAAAATCTTGCTTAAAAGTGTATCCCAAATTCTAAAAGAATTTACCCTAATTTTTAAAATTGATATAAAATCAAGTCAATCATTCCTCACATTCTGACGCATAGCTATGAAGTGCATTTTCATGAAACCATTACCTCTCCTTTTGAGCTCATTGAATTCAGATTTACAGAGTTGTTCTTTAACAAAACGAGTTGTAAAGAATTTCTTGTGAATTCCCCAAATAATGGTATTCGTCTGTGTAAATGACTTCACAAAACTTTTAAGGCAATTGAAGAAGGAAATTGTAGCCAAAAAATGCATAGAAAATATCTTGAAAATTGTATCATAATCTTTTTCCTTTTCTTGTTTCTTTTTTTTTCAGGAGAAGGGATTGAACTCAGGGTCTCAAACTTCCTGGATAATTGCTCTTGATCCATACACCTAGCACTTTGTTGAGCTTTAGATTTCTTTTCAGATAGTTTATTATTAACTGCCTAGACTGGCCTCAAAACATTATCCTCCTACTTTTGCCTCTCTTATAAACATGTGGCACCAGTTTGTTTTAAATATTGAAGTACCTGTATCACATTTTTACCATACAAACAGCAAACCTCCTATACTTTCCACTGTCTAGCTCTTAAGTAGTTAGAATTGTAGGCATGTACCACTATATCAAGCTGAATTTTTCTAAAAAGAAATCTTTAGTAGCTCTGATAACAAAGAAATATTCACTAACTTCTATTTAGTCTCCAATTGTCTGCCTCTGTAACTTCTTTCTCATTTTTCTCCTCACTGAAGACAGTAAGTTTGTGATAAGTTCAGTTTTGTTAATGCTTTCAAAATATTCCTTTTTATTTTATTTTATTTTTTTATATTTTATTTTATTTTATTTGAGAACATACTGTACAGAGGGGTTACAATTACATGGGCAGGATAATGCATACATTTCTTACCAAGCATTGCAGCCTCCTCCTTTGTTTACCCTTCACCTCCCTTACCAGCCTCCCCCCTCCCTCCCACCCAATCATACCCCCTCCCCCCCAACACCGACATTGTAAAGCTGGTTTTGACATGACATTTTGTACTTCTCATTGTTGCAACAGGTCCACATGAATCCTTAAACGACTTGTTTGTCCCCATCTCCTCCACATGTTATACTGACATCAAATATAGTGAAAGCGGGGGTTACACTGTGGAGGAGGGACATACAAAGCAACAATGAAATAATCTTATAAATGCGTTAGAAACACATGCATGAAAGAAACGAAAACATTAAAATACATATTCTACATTCTTCATGCCTCATGTTCCATATCATAGTGATTTTCCTTAGCAAAAATATTTGTCTCAGCCTGGAGAGGTGACTGATGCCTACATCCCGAGATACTCTGGAGGCTGAGATGCAAAGATTTTAGTTGGAAGCCAGCCAAATATTTTCTATCTAAAAGGAAACTGGATGCATCCTAGTATCATAAAAATCATTATCTCATATTTGTTATAATAACATTTTACAAATTTAAGGTTATTCATTTGATAACTTTAATAGAAACAAGAAATACACATCAATTTCTCTCAGGAAATCCAAGTCATTCATTACAACCCTAACTTGTTTCAGGAAAGAGATAAAATCTCGTTCAGAGAACATAACTAGGTGCCATTGTTACATTCTCCTTTCTGTCCCTATCAAAGATGCTTCAGAGGAAACAGACCTAAACAGATATGAGTCCTGGAACATATTATAAATGCCAGCATTGAATGATCTCTCTATGGTAAGAAAGACAATCCACAAATTTTCACGCACCTAAACAACCCATCATGTTGCTTTGCTCTGAGCCTGGATGAGTTTTCTTATTTGTCCTTCTGTGGCACTGAAGGTGTGTATCTTTTTCTACATTCGGTCTATATGGAGTCCTATTTCCTCTTGCAAACATTCTGAGAAGCTCTTCCCAGGCCACAAGAAGTACAGATAAATTATTCATCCCTCACAGCTCTCCTGTCCTGAAAAACTGTTTACTGAACAAAATGGAACAATGATTGCACAATGATATAAACCTGAGTGAGCATTATCACACTAGTCATAACACCAGAAAAGAACAAGGGTGTTTTCTCATAAGATCAAAATATGCTAGTTTTATATGCATGATTTATGCGTTCAAAATACAATTACGTAATTCACTATCCTGGAAATGATTGGCCAGACCTAAGAGTTAAATGTCTTAAAAGCTAAAGACAAGGTTTTTGTGAGTTTTATCCAAAGGGAGGGAAGAAAGTTAAAATCCATAGTTTATTTTGTAGAATCAAAGTGGTAATACAAAATGAGAATCACAAAAAAATCTCTGCCCAGTCTAGATCTCCGGTGTTTCCCTCAGCATGGTACTTTCTGTCTTTTCTGGACGTGGTTAGGTCCACCTGCCCAGTGGATCAGTTGTCTTCAAGTCATCTTGGTCCTGAATTGGGACTTGTATTACCCAGTGGTGGTTGGGACCTGGCCAAGGACAGGACACAGACCACGTCCATGGAATGACTTCTTTGCCAAGCATGTAAGTAGGATTACAAGTGGAATTTCTCTGAATTTGTCTCCAGAAGGCAATCACTGAACCAAAAGGAAAGGCCAAACAAACTCCTTCTCCCCTCCTCCATTCCTCCCTTCCTCCCTCCTTGGGAAAGAGCAAAATAATTTTGCAGATTTTGGTACACACACAAATCACCCACCATCTCCCCTGGTAAACTAGGTTGCAAGTGACTAAGTTATGTAATTCCATTATGCCCCACTCATTATTCTGGACAACATCTTCAGGTTGTTTGGTGCTTTCTTTTTTTTTTCTTTTTGTTGGTCGTTGGGTTGAATTTCAGCTCAAGCCAAGCTCTCTACCACTTGAGCCACAGTGCCACTCCCTGTTTTCTCGTGGTTAGTTGGAGATCAGTATCTGACAGACTTTCCTGCTAGGGCTTGCTTTGAATCATGAATTATTTTTTGTAAGCTTTTTACTGTAAAAATGCTGTACATAGGGGTTACAGTTACATGAACAAGGCAATGAGTGCATTTCCTATTGAGCATTGTTGCCTTCTTCTTTGTTTTCCCCCTACCACTCCTTCCCTCCCACCTCTACAACTAAACCCCCTCCCCTACTGAAGTTGTAAAGTTCATTTTCCTTTAAAAATATATGTATGTAGATACATATATATGCGAATATATAGGTATATATATATATAATAAAAATGCTGTAGAGAGGGGTTACAGGTACATAAGTACGGTAATGAGTACATTCCATAGCAAGCATTTAACTCTTCCTTTGTTTTCCCCCTACCATCATTTCCCTCCCCCCTCCCCAACACCTCCTGACCCCCCCCTACATTGTAAAGTTCATTTTTTAACTTAGTGTCCTGTACATCTTGTCATCACAATAGGTCAGCCTGCATCCTCATTTAAACGTTCCCCAATATCCTTTCCACTCCCCACATTACAAAAATGTATGTACAAGGTGCAGAACACCAGTATCAGATCCAGTGAAAACAGGGGTTACACGGGCGGGGAAGAACATACAAAAGAAACAAAAGATTCACATAGTGCATTTTAAGTACATTATAAAACACTAGCAATAAAGACAAAACCACTCTGTCCCTGTCTTGGGTTACATTTTGCTTCACATTATCTCATGTGTTTGTGTGTACATAGCGACCTGTGCTAGTAATTGCAAACAAGGGAAACCATGGAAACTATGTTTCTTTGGGCCTGGCTTACTTAAGTAAATATAATTTTTTCCAAGTCTTTTCAATTCCTAACAAATGAGGCAATGTCATTCTTTCTGATGGAGGCATAGAATTTCATTGTATATATTTATACCACATTTTCTTGATCCATTCATATACTGAGGGGCATTTGGGTTGGTTCCCTATCTTAGCTATGGTAAATAATGCTGTGATAAACATGATTGTGCTGGTAGCTTTGGTATTACCCTGTTTGTGATTGTTTGGGTAAAATCCCAAAAGTGGGATTGCTGGGCCAAATTGGAGCTCTACATGGAGTCTTTTTTTTTTTTTTTTTTTTGTTTGTGAGGCTTGAACTCTGGGCCTGGGCTCTGTCCCACAACTCTTCAGCTCAAGGCAGGGCTCTACCATTTGAATGACAGCGCCACTTCCAGTTTTCTAGTGGTTTATTGGAGATAGGATTCTCATGGTCTTTCCTGCACGGGCTGGCTTTGAACCACGATCCTCAGATCTCAGCCTCAGTAGGTAGGATTACAGGCGTAAGCCACCAGTGCCCTGCAATATGAAGTCTTTTGAGGAACCTCCATACTGCTTTCCAGAGTGTTTCAACAAGTTTACACTCCCACCAAAATGCAGTAGGGTTCTCCTCTAGCAACATGGCCACCAGCATCTGTTACTAAATTTCCTGATTATAGCCATTCTAATTGGGATGAAGTGGAATCTCAGTGTTATCTTGATTTGTATTTCCTTTTGGGGGGGGGGTAACTTAATTTAATTTTTTTTGTGAACATATTCTACAGAGGGGTTACAATTACATGGGCAGGATAATGTGTACATTTCTTATCAAGCATTGCAGCCTCCTCCTTTGTTTACCCTTCACATCCCTTCCCTACCTCCCCCCAACCCCCCCAATCCCCCCCCCCCGCACCAACGTTGTAAAGCTCATTTTTGACTTGTCCTTGTTGCAAATTATCTCTTTGTTTATTTGTATTTCTTTTATGGCTAGAGGAGCTAAGCATTTCATCATGTGTCTATAGGCTATTCTTATTTCCTTTTCAGAGTAGTCTCTCTTTAAGTATTTAGCCCATTTGTTAATTGGGCAGTTGTTTGAGGATTTGTTTTTAGGAGATTTCGTTTTTTGAGTTCTAAGTATATTTTAAACATGAGACCCTGTCCATTGTTTGGCTAGTGAAGATTTTCTCCCAGTCCGTGGGATTTCTGTTGATCTTGTGAGCGATGTCTTTTGCCTTGCAGAAGCTCTCAGTTTCATGCAATACCATTTGCCTAACCTTTCCTTGATCTGTTGTGCTTCTGGGTATCTATTAAGAAACTTTTGGCTTGTGCAAAAGAACCCTAGAGTTTCTCCTATTCCTTCCTGTCATGTTTTCTTGGACTCTGCTTTTCTTTAGAGGTCTTTGATCCATTTGGAGTTGATTCTGGTGCAGGGTGTTATATACGGTCCTATCTTTAGTTTTCTACAAGTTTTTGACCAATTTTACCAACACCATTTACTAAAAAAGCTGTTTTTTCTTTCCATTCAATTTCTTTTTTTTTTGGGGGGGGAGTCCGATTGTGGGCCTGAACTAAGGGCCTGGGTACTGTCCCTCAGCTCTTCAGCTCAAAGCTAGAGCTCTTCCACTTGAACCACAACACCACTTCTGGGTTTTTAACTGCTTATGTGGTGCTGAGGAATAGAACCTAAGGCCTCATGCATGCAAGGCAAGCACTTTACCACTGAGCCACCTTCCCAGCCCCCATTCAATTTCATTAGCACCCTTATCAAAGATTGGGTAGCTATAGGTCTTTGGATTCATTTCTGGGTCTTCAGTCCTAAACAATTCATCCTCGGGTCTGTTCTTGTGTCAGTACCAAGCTGTTTTGATTACTATGGCTTTTAATTAGAGTTTTGAAATTTTGAATTGATATTCCTCCAGTGATGCTCTTTTAACTAAGGATTGTTTTTGTTATTTGGGGTTTTTATTGTTCCATATGAATTTTTGGATTGCTTCCTCTATTTCATTGAAGAATGAAGTTGGGATATTGATAGGTATCGCAATGAATTTGTAGGTAGCCTTGGGCAATATTGCCATTTTCACGATGTTACTCTTCCCAATCCAGGAGCATGGGAGGTTTTTCCACTTGCTTAGTTCTCCTTTAATTTCTTTTTTTAAAAAGTTTTTAAAGTTTTTGTCATAGAGGTCCTTCATCCATTTGGTTAACTCCTAAGTATTTTATTCTTTTGTGGGGCTATTGTAAAAGGGGTTGCTTTCCTAATTTCAGCTGCCCTCTTCTCATTATTGGAATACAAGAAAGCTATTGATTTCTGAGGGTTAATTTTATACCTTTCTTTTTTGCCAACGTTTCCGATCAGCTCAAGTAATTAGGAGTTGAATCTATAGGTTTCTGTAAATACAAGATCATATCTTCTGCCAAGAGGAAGAGTTTTACTTCATTTTCCCCTATTTGGATCCCCTTTATGTCAGCGTCTTCTCTTATTTCCCTAGCTAGGCATTCTAATACTAGTTTGAAGAGGACTGAAGGGATTGGACATCCTTGTCATGTTCCCGGAATTTAGAGGAAATGGTTTTATCTTTTCACCATTAAGTATAATGCTGGCTGTAAGTTTGTCATATACAGCCTTTATTGTATTGAGGAATGTTCCATGGATTCCTAGTTTATACAGAGCCTTCATCATAAGTGTTGGATCTTGTAAAAGTTTTTTCCACATCTATTGAGATAATCATGTGGTTCTTATTCTTGCTCTTGTTGATGAGATGAATTATATCGTTTTGTTTATGTTCAACCAGTTTTGCATCACTGAAATGAATCCTGTTTGATCTCAGTGTATGATTTTTTTGATGAGTTGTTGTAGTTGATTGGCCAAGATTTTATTGAGAAATTTTGCATCGAAATTCATCAAAGAAATGGGTCTATAGTGCTCTTTCTTTGATGAGTTCCTGGTTTTGGGAGGAGGATTATGCTGAATTCATAAAAAGAGTGTGGTAGGTATGTTTTACTTTTAATTTCATTGAAGAGATGGAGGAGTATTGGTGTGAGTTCTGCCTTGAAGGCTTTGTAGAATCCAGATGTAAATCCATCTAGCCCTGGACTTTTCTTTGGTGGGGGGTCTTTTTTCTTGTTTTGCGGTCATGGGACTTAAACTCTGGGCCTGGGTGCTGTCCCTACACTTCAGATCAAGGAGAGCACTGTACCGCTTGAGCCACAGCACCACTTCTGTTTTTTTCTAGTGATTTATTGGAGATTCACGGACTTTTCTGCCCAGGCTGGTTTTGAACTGTGATCCTTAGATCTCAGCCTCCTGAGTAGCTAGGATTACAGGCATGAGCCACCGGCACCTGGGAAAAGTTGGAGGTCTTTTATTGCTGCTTCTATTTTGATGCTTGATATGGCTTTGTTAAGTTGGTTTAAATCATCTTGGTTTAGTTTGGGCATGTCAATGTTTGCTAGAAATTTGTCCATACCTTTAAGATTCTCAAACTTACTAGCATAAAGTTTGGAGAATTATCCGCTTAGTATATCTTGAATCTTGGTTATTTCTTTTTTTGTTTTTTTTTTTTTGGGGGGGGGGTCTGGTCGTGGGGCCTGAACTCTGGGCCTGGGCGCTGTCCCTCAGATCTTCAGCTCAAGGCTAGTTCTCTAACACTTGAGCCACAGTGCCACTTCTGGCTTTTTTCTTTTTGCTTAAGTGATGCTGAGGAATCTAACCCAGGGCCTCAAATATGCAAGGCAGGTGCTCTACCACTGAGCCACCTTCTCAGCCCCTGAATCTTGGCTATTTCTACAGTGATGTTTCCATTCTAATCTCTGAGTTTGTTTATTTGGGTGTGTACTATTTTTTCTGATTAGATTTAGTAGGGGTCTGTCAATTCTATTAATTTTTTCGAAGAATCAACTCATTGTTTTGTCAGTTCTTTCTATAGTTTTTCTTTAAATGTAATTTATTTAATTTGGATTTAATTTTAATTATTTGTTCCCATCTACTGAATTTGGGTTTAGCTTGTTCTTTTTCAAGGAGCTTTCAGTGACTCATTAAATTTTTAGTTTCAGATCTCTCCAATTTGTTAATGGAGGAAGTCAGAGCTATAAACTTTCCTCTGTGTACTGCCTTTCTGTGTCCCAGAGAAGCTGGTAATTTGTGTGTTCATTTTTGTTGAATGTCATGAACAGTTGTGTTTACTTTCTAATCTCTTCCTTCCACTGATGATTCAAGAGTGTGTTGTTCAGTCTTCATGTGTTACAGTATTTCCTCTGGTGGCTTTTGATGTTGAATTCTAATTTTATTCCCTTGTGGTCTGAGAGATTACAGGGCATAATTTCAATGTTTTAAAATTTGGACAGATTTGCTAAATGGCCTAGAATGATGTCTATTTTGGAGAATGTCCCATGTGCCGCTGAGCAGAAGGTGTAATCTGATGCTGCTAGGTGGCATATTCGTTAAATGTCTGTTAAGTCTAGTTGATCTATGCATATTTTAAGATCCGAGGTTTCTCTCTTGAGTTTATGCCAGATTGTTCTCTCTATTGAAAGGAATGGTGTGTTAAAGTCCCCAACAATTAATGTCTTTGACTCTATGTGAGACTGGAGTGAAAGTAGTGCTTATTAGATAAATTTTGGTGCTTTATTATTCGGTGAGTTGATATTTAGGATCATAATATCCTCCTGAAGAAGGGATCCCTTAATTAGTATGTAGTGACCTTCTTTATCAGTTCTCATTGATTTTAATTTGAAGTCTATTTATCTGATATTAGGATTGCAAATCCTGCCTGTTTATGGGCTCCATTTGCTTGATATATTTTATTTCAGCCTTTCACTTTCAGAATGTTTATTTTTGTGGGCAAGGTGTGTCTCTTGAAGACAGCAGATAGAAGAATCTTGCTTTATGATCCAACTGGACAATATATGTCGCTTAATTGGAGAGTTAAGTCCATTAATATTGAGGTTTAAGACACAGAGGTGTTTGTCTGTCCAGACCATTTTATCCAATTTTTGGGGGGGAAGCTGTGCCTTGGCTGTTCTTGTGATTACATATTTCTGTGTTTGTGGACCGCTTCATTGACTATATTCTTTTCTAGGTGGTTTTCTATATGTAGAAGCTCTTTGAGGAACTTTTGAAGAGCTGGTTTGGTAGCGGTATATTGCATCAGATTTAACGTGCTGTGGAAGGTTTTTATTTGTCCTTCTGCTGTGAATGAGAGGTTAGCTGGGTAGATTATTCTTGGTTGGTAGTTATTTGACTTTAAGACATGGCATACCTCTTTCTAGGACATTCTTGCTTTTATAGTGTCTTCTGTGAAATCTGAGGTAATTCTGATTGGGTTACCTTTATATGTGATTGATCTCTTCTCCCTGGCAGCTTTAAGAATTCTTTCTTTAGTGGCTATTGAGCGGTGTGGATTGTAATGTAGAGGTGGGATGTCCTATTCTGGTCTATTTGGGTTTCTAAAACTTTTTGCATGTGTATGGGCCTGTCCTTTTGTATATTTGGGAAGTTCTCTGCTAGGATTTTGCTGAATGCATTTCTAATCAATTGGCTTCCCTCTCCAGCCCCTCTTGTATTCCTATTATTCTCAAATTAAGCTTTCTGAACATTTCCTGTATTTCCTGCATTGATCTGTCATGCTTAATTTTGTTATTAAAAATGGTGTGCTCTTTCTCTATGGAGTCTAAACTGTCTGCAGCTACTTATATTCTTTCTTCGGCTTCTTCCATTGTAGGTTGAAGACTTTGTACTTTGGTGTTTAACTCCTTTCCTTCTTGCTGGTCTTTCTTAATGGTGCCCAGCTCTTTATTAAGGTTCTCTTTCAAGTATTGAATAGATTGCCTTACCTCCTGGAGTTGGTTATCAGACTTTTCTTTCCACTCCATAATTAGATTCTTTTCATTAGATTCTTTCTCCCTCTGCTGGAGTTTCTCTACCTTTTTATTTGTGGAGCCCATGAAGTCATCTATTAACTTCTGGTTGGCCTCTTTGCACTCTCTGATAACCCCATGTAGGGTTTCCAATTTTTCATTCAGCAGGTTTACCAGCCATGCTTTTAATCTATCTTGATCATTATCTTCTATGTCATACTGGGACTGCTATGTAGCTTTTTTATGTGGAGATGGTGGTGGGATTTGTTTATTTGCTATTTTTCTTGTGTTTCTGCAGTTAGTTCTGCCCATTTAGAGACAAGAACCACATTGCTACAAGAGTAGGACAGTCTTTTAGGACCGGAGCCAACCCGATGTCGTGTAAATGGGTAGATCTTAGGGTTTCAGTGGTAAGGTTAG
This sequence comes from Dipodomys merriami, assembly GCF_024711535.1. Classification (NCBI taxonomy): domain Eukaryota; kingdom Metazoa; phylum Chordata; class Mammalia; order Rodentia; family Heteromyidae; genus Dipodomys; species Dipodomys merriami. The sequence continues at coordinate 6,020 of NW_027203774.1, read as the reverse complement.
GTGTTTTCCTGTTTAGCTCTCTTTTTCTTTGCTTGCAGAGGGATATTTTGGCTTTGGGGTCGAGATTGCATATAGTTGTAACTTTTGAGGCAATCTAGGTTTGATTAATAAGAGTCTGCTCTTTAGAGTTAACAAGATGGGCCCCCTGTACTCAAAGTTGTCAAATGGAACCAATTTTGTAGTCAAATATAGAACCAACTGTAAGTTGGGTCACTTATAAATCATTAAGTATCAGTGGGCTGGATTAGATGGAGAAATGAAGGGTTAAGATTAGAGAGATATAAATTTAATTTCAGAAGTGAACTTGGGTATAATGATAGTAGAGGGGTAAGGACAGCTTAGGAGAGAGGTATATGTAGTAGGAAGAGAATAAATACCTTGTTACTGAATGTAACAGGTTGAAAAGATTTTGAAGAAATGTTATGTAGGGAGTAGCTTAGAGATCAAGATGAAAATAAGAAAATGTATTGGGGAGACTTGCTGAGATTAGAAAAATATCAGTCAGATATTATTGAAAAGTTGCTTACTGTAAGTTAACTCCTGTAATTATTGTTTACTCACATAGAAGGAGGCCTTATTTGTGCATAGAACTAGAAAGGGGAGCCCTGATGGAGTAATAGTGTAAGGTAGAGAGAGAGAGAGAGAGAGGTGAAGGGGGAGTGAGAAGAAAAGAAAGAAGAAAAACCTTACAAATTCGCAAATTGTAAAGTAGAAGCAGATACCAAATAATAATGAAAAACAGAAGTTTTAAGTGGTATAGCAAATCCTAAATCACAATACACCTAAGTAACACATAGAAATACAAATGAACAACAAATGATCAGACATTTCAACTAACAACATAAAACAAAAACAAGAAGAAAATACTAAAGAATGGATTTTTCGGGTTCTTTGGGGAGTTTATTCTCCCTGTAGTCCTCAGAGCAGATTCCTGATGGAACCTTGTGTGCCTTGCTGTAGTCCACTTTCCTTGTGGCCACTTTCCTTGTGGCTTGGTTGGGAGCAGATGGCTTTTTTGATTGGGGAGGGTGCCTGCTATCAAGAGTTCCATTCTCACGCCTGGTGGCAGGCAGTTTTGGGGGTTTCAGGTTTGTAGACTGCTATCATCGGCCTGGAGTTGGGTTCCCAGGGTTTCCCAGGTAGACACAGGAGCCTTAGGAACAGAGCTTATGTCTGTGTTAGGTTTTGGTGTGATCCATCCCTTTTGGAAGGGGGCTTGTGTCAGGGGGCTTTGGGATCCCTCAGAGAATTACCAACCCCAGGGCATGGACCCAGTTGTGTTACTCACAAGTCTGTAGTTGGTGGTGCCCTGGACCACAGAGCCTGTGCTATGGTGGCTAAGATGGAGTTGGCAGGTTCTAAATCAGAGGGTCTCTGTGTTAGCAGATCTAGGTGGGGAGATGGCTTTGCTGATGCTGAAGGGTCTCTCTCCTATGTGGTGGTGTGAGGAGTCCTGGCACTGGGAGGACTGGGTAGAGGTTGGAGTGGCCAGGGGTCTGTGCAGGGCAGCAGGAGGGAGCAGTCCCATCAGAAAGCTCAATCGGCTGCGCAATTGGCCCATAGAGCATAGAGCGATTAGCTGCAGCTGTGGTTTCCTGGAGATCTTGTGCAGGGTTGACAGGAGCCCTCTGGGATCCTGCCAGTGCTGCAGGTATGGGCTGATTTTGGGGGCTTACCCGGTGGTGCCAATTTCTGGCAATTGTAATGGTGGCGGTAATACTAAGTTTGCTCCTTCCCCATAGGCTGGGCGGGGGGGGGGGGAATGGGGGAGGCATTCACCAACTCGGAGATCTTCACCAGATTCCCTTCTAACATTTCACAGGTATAGTATTGAGCACTTTCTTCAGCTTTTGGGTGCTCCTCTGCTAAAACTCTGCAGGAAATCCTAGTGCAGCATTGCATAGACCTATGTGGTACAGGTGCTCCACAAGAGTCCCATTCACTTTTTCTCTTTTGCCTTTTCTTGTTTGCCTGCTAGGATAGTCCTTTTGTAGTAGAAAAATACTTTAGGTATTTAAAGTTTGATTGGAGTGGATCTCTTGAGGTAATGGGTGGCTGTGGCACTAGATCTTCTTTTGGTCAGAGATACTTAGTGGGCTGCCTCTGAGAACATTACCATTTTCCCACAACCCGTTTGGATATTTAAATTATATTTCTTCTTAGTGTTTATTGGAGCATTGCAGTTTTTCTGGAATTTAAGGTTTTCTGTGAAACTTTTTCTTCAAGTAATCCAACAGCATTAAATATTATATTTAAAAGATGTCCTGTAGCACCTAGATTTTGTAATTATAATATTAAGATGAAATTCTTATTGTTTGTACAAAAATCCTTTTTAAGTCCAAACAGGAAATATGCTCATTTCATCAGCCTTAGGTCTACTTCCTCTTTTTTTCTCCAGTGTCTTTCTTGTTTTGGAACAAGTGTCATGGATGTCTGTCCATTCCAAAGTGAGATTACTCCATTAATTCATTAGAAAAGGAATACAATATTCTTGCCTCTAAAGACAGCTTTGAGGATAATGATAATCTGATAATTCACATATGTGAATTTTCAAAATTATATTGATTATTTTTTCGGTCGGTCATGGGGCTTGAACTCGGCCTGGGCGTTGTCCCTTAGCTCTTCAGCTTAAGGCGAGCGCTCTACCACTTGAGCTACAGCACCACTTCCTCCTTCACTTCTTTAGTTAAGTTAATTCCTAGGTATTTTATTTTTTGTGGGGCTATTACAAATGGAGTTGCTTTCCTAATTTCAGCCACACTTTTCTCATTGTTGGCATACAGAAAAGCCATTGATTTTGGGGGGTTAATTTTATAACCTGCTACTTTGCCAAAGTTTTGAATCAGCTTGAGTAATTTGGGAGTGGAGCCTATGGGATTCTTTAAATACAAGATCATGTCATCTGCAAAGAGGGAGAGTTTTATTTCTTCTTTCCCTATTTGGATCCCCTTTATGTCTGCATCTTGTCTTATTGCTGTAGCTAGGCATTCTAATACTAGATTGAAGAGAAGTGGAGAGAGTGGGCATCCTTGTCTTGTTCCTGAGTTAAGAGGAAATGGCTTTAGTTTTTCACCATTGAGTATAATGCTGGCTGTAGGTTTGTCATATACAGCCTTTATTGTATTGAGGAATAACCCCTGCTTTCACTATATTTGATGTCAGTATAACTTGTGGAGGAGATGGGGAAAAAACAGTTGTTTAAGGATACAGGTGGACCTGTTGCAACAATGAGAAGTACAAGTTGTCATGTCCAAAACGAGCTTTACAACATCGGTGCGGGGGGGGGGGGAAGGGGGGGAAGGAGAAGGATTGGGATTGGGGGGAGGGGGGAGGCTGGGAAGGGATGTAAAGGGTAAACAAAGGAGGAGGCTGCAATGCTTGGTAAGAAATATACTCATTATCCTGCCCATGTAATTGTAACTCCTCTGTACAGTATGTTCACAAATAAAATTAAATTAAATTAAAAAAAAAAAGACAGCAGTACCCAAGTCAACTAGCTCCGACCATTCTACCCTTGCTATGTTAGGGAAAGTGGTATCAGCCACAGGGGTGTCAGGGATCATGTGGCTGGAACAATGGTGTTATGAATTATAGGTAGCAGAACAGAGTAGCAGAGAATAGGATACCTGGGAAAGGGGAATTGTGACTGTATTCGCTAAGTTGCAGTGCCAAGAAATTGTGTAGCAGCAACAGCATTGCAGGGATTGGAGTAGTTAACAAAGGTATCCAGACAGTTTAGCAGGGATAAGGAGGAAAAGAGAAAGTGAAAGAGTAAAAGTTGTGAGGGATTAAGGAGGCACAATCAGGGTAACAATGTCATGGGTGTGCAAACTGGTTAGCCAGTACTAGGATAGAAGCAATTTGCATGGTATACTGATGTGGTGCAGAGCTCAGTGTTTCCCTCTCCAGTTTTGGCTGTCAGATCTTTAGGTAACTACTGCTAGCAACTCATTATCAGTATGTTGGGTTCAGGCATGTTCCATGCATAAATGTCTAATCCAAATAGATTGCAATGTTTGACAGTGGCTTTGGGGTCTTTTCCCTAAGCATCCTGAGAGAGGACACTCCACAATCCTGCAGAACAGGCTCCACATAGTGAGCTTCAATCACCTTTTACAAATCTCACTGCTTCTCTCCAACGTCAATTATCATGGTAGCAAGGGATCTGAGGACTGCTCAGCAGCAGTGCTCTGGGAAGGTACCAGTTCTTACCCTGGCATTTTGGGAGCTCCCTTGAAATGGGCAAGAGCACTTGCTGCTGCTCTTCCAACATCTCTGTGGCTCTGGAAAGCCAGACTGTTCTACCTCAGATGGGTTACTTTGATCTACAGGACCAAATGTGGCTTCAAACTTTCTCTGTCTCCTCTAGGTGATCATCACCTTCAACTGTCTCTCCTTTTCCTCCCAGGTAGTTGCTTCATCTCCACATCCTTTGATTTCTGCTTTGGATCAACCTGTGGCTTTCACACCAAACCCTTCCAATTTCTCATCTGCCTCTCTAGGTGTGAATTGGGCATAGCAAGCTACATGTAACTTCTATATCTATTTATCAAGATTAACTCTGGAATCCAAGGTAGTACTAGGCAACTAAGAACATGGGTAGCATCTTAAATACTCCCCTCCCTATCACTGCTCATTGACAAACGTGCAAATGTGCTGTGATCAGTCTCTACATTTCCATTACGACAGTACAAATAGTTTCCATCAAACAATTTAGTTTATTTACAAAATTCCAGACCAGTCTTGGGCTCTGCCCTAGATCTTCCTGTTCTGAAGGCACTGAGTACCCCTAGATACAACTCAGACCTAATGACATGGGTGAATAGAAATATTGGTGAGTATTGCTTAGTGTTCTGAAGTTGCGCTAAATTGTTGTCATGTTATGGCTGTAGTCTAATCAATGTCCTTTCCTGATCTTCACCACATCTCTTTATTTGGTATTAGTAGCAGGTGGGAAGATCTAAGAAGCTCACCTAGAGTTTGGGCCTGGGTTTAAAACCTCCATTTTGTGATCATAAAAACTCCACCACTTCCTGAAACTAGATTTAAGAGGAAGCAAGGAAGTTGGTTTAAGAATTCAAAAACTTATAAATACTTCATAGATTAATATCTGAAATCTTCCCTTCCCCCCTCAGAATATTATTTCCCATCTGTGTAGACATCAATACACTCTTTTCTCCTGGAGCGTTTGAGTGTGGCACATCATCTGCTTCTTATGTGTACTGCTTTACACAGGGAGATTTTTCTCCTAAGCTTAAAATGACTTCAGTGCTTGGTGTACTGTGCAATAGGCTAAACATGCCTACTCATTTGTTCACACCCCTAAGTAGAACTGTCAAGGACTAAGGACTAGTCAGGGCTCACTTGTTGTCAGTGGTATTGCTCTGAGGAATTGCTGTCAATGTTGCCCACAGTGCCTAGGCTAAGGCCTCTCAGAAAGGCTCCAAATTCAACCTGCATGAGTCTCTGAGTTGATCACCATAGAGCAACTATGTTCCACAGTCTGTGACTCACTCACTTCTGTGGATATATGCACATGAGGTCTCAAGTTCCCTGGAAGGAAGGTCCTGGAATGCAAAACATCTACTAGGACAATGGAAACCTGCGGTTGGGTGTTCTTAATATGCAATGAAGTAACAAGAAAGAAAGACACACTGTCAAACCCTAAAGCAAAGGGTCAGAAGGACTGAGGGGAAGGGAGTCCCATGATCTGGAATATAAATGGAACTTACAAGCCCCTTCAGGCTCTGACTTTCTAGGTTGAAAGGAATGTAACAGGCAGACTGAGTTTCTAAGAACTCAGTGTCTAGGCTATATGGCTCATTCAGAAATTCTTTTCCTTCCTCCTGTGTTCTGAGAGCAACAGTTAGTGCAGTGCTTCTGTCTCCTAGAGGCAATCATTCTCTTCACACAATGCTTAAAGTAAACCATGGATGGAAATCTGTTAGTAAATCAAAAATATGAAGTAGCACACAGTGCTTCCCCTGAATTCCTGGCCCTAAAAATTCCCAATTCTGAGC
>NW_027203773.1:0-56463 GCF_024711535.1 Dipodomys merriami | reverse complement strand
GAGTAAGGTTTTGGGTGAGGTTTAGGGTGAGGGTGGGTTTTAGAGTTAGGGTTAGAGTTAGGGTGAGGGTTATAGTGAGGGTGAGCGTTAGGTTTAGAGTGAGGGATAGGGTTAGGATTAGGGTGAGGGTAAGGTTTAGGGTGAGGATTAGGGTAAGAGTGAGGGTTAGGGTTAGCCTTAGGTTTAGTGTGAAGGATAGGGTGATGGTTAGGGTTAGGTTTCGGGTGAGGGTGAGTGTGAGGGTTAGGGTTAGGGTTAGGTTTAAGGTACTGTTTAGGGTGAGGGTTAGGGTGAGAGTGAGGTTTTGGGTTACCGTGAGTGTTAGGGTCAGGGTTAGTTTGAGGGTTAGGGTTTGGGTCTGGTGAGGTTTAGGGTTAGGCTGAGGGTGAGGGTAAGGGTTAGGGTGAGATTTAGGGTGAGAGTGAGGCTTAGGATTATCGTGAGGGTTAGGGTGATGGATTGGTTGAGGGTTAGGGTTGGGGTTAAGGTTTGGTTCAGGTTGAGGGTGAGTGTTAGTTTTAGGGTTAGGGTTAGGTTGAGGGTTAGGTTTAGCTTAAGGGTTATGGATAGTGTGATGGTGAGGGTCAGGGTTAGGGTTAAGTTTAGGTTTAGGGTGAGGGTGTGGGTGAGGGTTAGGTTTAGGATTAGGGTGAGGGTTAATTTTAGGCAGAGGGTGAGGTTTAGGGTTAGAGTTATGGTGAGGTTTAGGGTGAGGGTGAGGGTTAGGGTTAGAGTTATGGTAAGCGTGAGCTTAGGTGAGGGTGCGGGTGAGGGGTAGGATTAGTTTTAGGGTTAGGCTGAGGGTGAGGGTGAGGGTTAGGGTGAGTTTGAGGGTTAGGCTTAGGGTGAGGGTTATTGTGAGTGTGAGGGTTAGGGTGAGCGTTAGGGTAAGGTTAGGTTTAGCGTGAGGGTTAGGGGTAGAGTAAGGGTTTGGGTGAGGTTTAGGGTGAGGGTGGGTTTTAGAGTTAGGGTTAGAGTTAGCGTGAGGGTTATAGTGAGGGTTAGGGTTAGGTTTGGGAGAAGGGCAGGGTGAGGGGTAAGGTTAAGGTTAGGGTGAGGGTTAGGTTTAGAGTGAGGGTTAGGGTAAGGGTTAGGATGAGGGTTAGGTTTAGGGTGGAGGATAGGGATGGTGTGAGAGTAAGGGTTAGAGGCAGGGCTAGGTTGAGGTTGAGGGTTAGGGTTAAATTAGGGTTAGGTTTAGACTGAGGGCGATGGTGAGGATGAGGGTGTGGGTTCGGGTTCGGTTAAGGGTTTGGGTTAGGGTTAGGGGGAGGGGGAGGTTGAGGTTTAGGGTTAGGGTTACAGTGAGTGTGAGGTGAGGATGAGGGTTAGGGTTAAGTTGAGGTTTAGGGTTAGACTCAGGGTTAGGGTTAGTGTGTGGGTGATGGTTAGCGTTAGAGTTAAGGTTAGGTTGAGGGTTAGGGTTAGGGTTATGGTGAGGTTTAGGATGAGGGTTAAGGTTGGGATGAGAGATAGGGTGAGGGAAAGGTGAGGATGAGGGTTAGGGTTAGGTTTAGGGTGAGGTTTAGGGATAGGCTTATGGTTAGGTTGAGGGTGGGAGTTAGGTTAAGGGTGGATGTTAGCGTTGGGGAGAAGATAAGGGTTAAGGGCAGGTTTAGTATGAGGGTGAGCATGAGGGTTAGGGTTAAATTATGGTTAGGTTTAGGCTGAGGGTGAGGGTAAGGATGAGCGTGAGTGTAGGGTAGGGTTGAGGGTTTGAGTGAGGTTGAGAGTGAGGGTTAGGTTTAGGGTGACGGTTAGGTTGAGGGTTACGGTTTGCGTTAGGGTTAGTTTTAGGTTGAGGTTTAAGGTTAGGTTTAGGGTTAGGGTTAGGGTTAGGTTGAGAGTTAGGATGGAGGTTAGTGTTAGGGTGAGGGTTAGGATGAAGGTTACGGTTAGGATTAGGGTTAGGGTGAGGGCTAGGGTGAGGGTTTGGGTTAGGGTTAGGGTTAGGGTTACAGTAAGGAAGAGGGTTTGGTTTGGGGTTAAGGTTAGGGTTAGGGTTATTGTTAGGGTTAGAGTTAGGGTTACGGTGAGGGTGAGTGTGAGGGTGATTGTTAGGCTAAGTTTAGGGAGATGTTTAGGGTTAGGGTTAGAGTGAGGGTGAGGTTTAGGGTTAGATAGAGGGTTAGGGTGAGGTTTAGGATGAGGGTTGGGGTTAGGGTTAGTGTTAGGGTTATGGTTAGGGTGAGGGTTAGGGTGAGGATTAGGGTTAGGGTTAGGATTAGGGCTTGGTTGAGTGTGAGTTTGAGGGTTAGGGTTAGGCTTAGTATTAGGCTGAAGTTGAGGTTGAGGGTGAGTGTTATTGTTAGGATGAGGGTGAGGTTTAGGGTTAGGGTTACAGTGACGTTGAGGGTTAGGGTTAGGGTGAGGGTGAGGGTTAGGGTTTGGGTTACGGTTAGGTTGAGGGTGAGGGTTAAGGTGAGGTTTAGGGTTAGGGTGAGGGTTAGAGTTACGGTTACGGTGAGGTTGAGGGTGAGGTTTAGGGTTAGAGTTAGGGTGAGGTTTAGGGTTAGGGTTAGGGTTAGGGTTACAGTGAGGGTTAGGGTTAGGGTTAGGGTTATGTTGAGAGTGAGCATGAGGATTAGGATTAGGGTTAGCTTTAGGGTTATTGTTAGGGTTAGGATTTGGGTTACCTTTACTGTGAGGGTGAGGCTGAAGGTGAGGTTAGGCTTAGGGTTTGGGTGAGCTTTAGGGTTAGGGTTAGGTTTAGGGTTAGGTTGAGGGTATGGGTTAGGGTTAATGTTACTGTGAGGGTGACAGTTAGGGTTAGTGTTAGTTTTAGGGTTAGGGTTAGGTTTATTGTTAAGGTTACGGTTAGACTTACGGTTAGGGTGAGGGTGAGGGTTAGGTTTAGGGTTAGAGTGAGGTTTAGAGTGAGGTAAGAGTTAGGGTGAGGGTTAGGGTTAGGGTGAGGTTAAGAGTTAGGGTGAGGGTTAGGATGAGGGTTAAGTTTAGGGTTAGTGTTAGGGTGAGGGTTAGGTTGAGGTTTAGGGTTAGGATTAGGGTTAGGTTTATGCTGAGGATGAGGATGAGTGTTAGGGTGAGGGTAAGTGTTAGGGTGAGGGTTAGTGTGAGGGTGAGGGTTAGGCTGAGGGTGAGGGTCAGGTTTAGAATTAGAGTTAGGTTTAGGGTTAAAATTAGGATGAGGGTTAGGGTTAGGGTTAAGATTAGTGTGAGGGTGAGTTTTAGAATTAGTGTTAGGGTGAGGGCTAGTGTGAGGGTGAGGGTTAGGTTTAGGGTTAGGTTTAGGGTCATTTTTATTGTTAGGGTTAGGCTTACCTTTATGGTGAGGGTGAGGCTGATGGTGAGGTTAAGGGTTAGGTTTAGAGTGAGGGTTCGCGTTAGGGTTTGGGTTAGGGTTATGGTGAGGGTGAGGGTTAGTGTGAGGGTGAGGGTGAGGGTTAGGATTAGGTTTAGGTTTAGCGTTATTCTTAGGGTTAGGGTTAGGTTTACCTTTACGGTGAGGGTGAGGCTGAGGGTGAGGTTAGGTTTAGGGTTTGGGTGAGGTTTAGGTTTAGGGTTAGGGTTAGTGTTAGGGTGAGGGTTTGGGTTAGGGTTAGGGTTACGGTCAGTGTGAGGGTTAGGGTTAGGGTTAGGATTAGGGTTAGGGTGAGTGTGAGTGTGAGGGTTAGGGTTAGGGTTATGCTTAGGCTTAGGGTTAGGCTGAGGGTGAGGGTGAGGGTTAGCGTTAGGGTGATGGTTAGGTTTAGGATGAGGGTTAGGGTTAGGATTAGCATTAGGGTGAGGGCTAGGGTGAGTTTGAGGGTTAATGGTAGCATTAGGGTTATGGTGAGTTTTAGGGTTTAGTATAGGGTTAGGGTTAGGGTGAGGGTTAGGGTTAGGGTAAGGTTTACGGTTAGGGTGAGGGTTAGGGTTAGGGTTAGGATGAGGGTGAGGGTGAGGGTTAGGATTAGCTTAAGGGTTATGGTTATTTTGAGTGTTAGGTTTAGGGTTACGGTTATAGTGAGGGTGAGGATGAGTGTGAGGGTTAGTGTTAGGGTTAGGGAAAGGTTTAGGGTTAGGGATATGGTTAGGGTTATGGTTAGGGTTAGGATGAGGCTTAGGGTGAGGTATAGGTTTAGGGTTAGGGTGAGGGTTAGCATTACTGTGAGGGTTAGGGTTAGGTTTAGGGTTAGGTTGAGGGTTAGGATGAGGGTTAGAGTTACGGTTACGGTGAGGTTGAGGGTGAGGTTTAGGGTTAGGGTTAGGGTGAGGTTTAGGGTTAGGGTTAGGGTGAGGGTGAGGTTTAGGGTTAGGATTACAGTGAGGGTTAGGGTTAGGGTTATGTTGAGGTTAAGCATGAGGGTTAGGATTAGGGTTAGCTTTAGGGTTATTGTTAGGGTTAGGTTTAGGTTTACCTTTACGGTGAGGGTGAGGCTGAAGGTGAGGTTAGGCTTAGGGTTTGGGTGAGCTTTAGGTTTAGGGTTAGGTGTAGGGTTAGGGTGAGGGTTTGGGTTAGGGTTAATGTTACTGTGAGGGTGACGGTTACGGTTAGGGTTAGTGTTAGTGTTAGGTTTAGGGTTATTGTTAAGGTTAGGGTTAGACTTACGGTTACGGTGAGGGTGAGGGTGAGTGTTAGGGTTAGAGTGAGGTTTAGAGTGAGGTAAGAGTTAGGGTGAGGGTTAGGGTTAGGGTGAAGTTTAGGGTGAGCTTGAGGGGTAGGGTTAGGTTAACATTAGAGTGAGGTTAAGAGTTAGGGTGAGGGTTAGGTTGAAGGTGAGGGTTAAGGTTAAGGTTAGTGTTAGGGTGAGGGTTAGGGTTAGGTTTAGGTTGAGGGTTAGGGTTAGGATTAGGGTTAGGTTTATGCTGACGGTGAGTGTGAGGGTTAGGTTGAGGGTAAGGTTTAGGATGAGGGTTCGTGTGAGGGTGAGGGTTAGGCTGAGGGTGAGGGTTAGGATTAGGGTTAGGTTTAGGTTTAAGCTGATGGTGAGGGTGAGGGTGAGGTTCAGGTTTAGAATTAGAGTTAGGGTTAGGTTGAGGGTTAGGATTAAAATTAGGATGAGGGTTAGGGTTAGGGTTAAGATTAGTGTGAGGGTGAGTTTTAGGATTAGTGTTAGGGTGAGGGCTAGGGTAATGGTGAGGTTTAGGATCATGGTTAAGGTTAGGGTGAGGGGTAGGGTGAGGGGTAGGGTTAGGGTTAGGGTGAGGGTAAGTTTTAGTGTGAGGGTTAGAGTTAGGGTTAGGTTAAGGGTAAGGGTTAGGGTGAGGGTTAGGGCAAGAGTGATGGTGAGGCTTAGGGTTAGGGTTAGGTTTAGTGTGAGGTTGAGAATGTGGGTTAGGTTTAGGATTAGGGTTAGGGTTATGCTGAGGATGAGGGTGAGGGTTAGGGTGAGGGTAAGGGTTAGGTTAAGGGTTAGTGTGAGGGTGAGTTTTAGGCTGAGAGGGAGGGTGAGGGTGAGTGTTAGGATTAGGGTTAAGGTTAGGGTTAAGCTGAGGGTGAGGGTGAGGGTGAGGTTTAGACTTAGAATTAGGGTTAGGGTGATGGTTAGGTTTAAAATTAGGATGAGGGATAGGATGAGGGTTAGGGTTAGGTTTAAGGTGAGGGTTAGGGTGAGGATAAGCATTAGGTTGAAGTTTAGGGTGAGAGTGAGGTTTAGGGTTATCATGAGTGTTAGGCTGAGTTTTAGGGTGAGGGTTAGGGTTTTAAGGTTATTGTGAGTGTGAGTGTTAGGGTTAGGGTTAGGGTGAGGGTTAGGTTTAGGGATAGGCTTAGGCTGAGTGTTAGGGTGAGGGTAAAGGTGAGGTTGAGGGTTAGGTTTAGGGATAGGGTTAGGCTGAGGTTTAGAGTGAGGGTGAAGGTGAGGTTTAGGGTTAGGGTGAGGGTGAGGGTGAGGGTGAGGGTTAGCATTAGGGAGAGGGTGAAGGTTAGGGTTAGGTTAGGGTGCCGGTGAGTGTGAGGGTTAGAATTAGGGTTAGGAATATTGTTAGGCTGAAGGAGAATGTGAAGGTTATGGTTAGGGTGAGGGTTAGGGTTAGGGTTAGGTTTACTGTGAGGGTGAGGGTTAGGGTTAGGATTAGGGTTAGGTTTAGTGCTAAGCTGAGGGTGAGGGTGAGGGTGAAGTCTAAGGTTAGTGTGACGGTTAGGTTTAGGGTGATGTTTAGGGTGAAGGTGAGGGTTAGGGTGAGGGTGAGTGTTAGTATTAGGGTTAGCGTGAGTGTTAGGGTTAGGGTTAGGGTGAGGTTTAGTGTGAGGGTTAGGATTAGGGGTAGGGATACTCTTAGGCTGAGGGTGAGGATGAGGGTTAGGGTTAGGGTGAGGGTGAGGGTGAGGGTTACAGTTTAGATTAGGGTTAGGTTTAGTGTTAAGCTGAGGGTGAGGGTGAGGGTGAGGGCTAGGGTTAGGGTGAGGGTTAGGCTTAAGGTTAGGGTGAGGGTTAGGGTTAGGGTGATATTTAGGGTGAGGGTTAGGGTTAGCGTGAGGGATAGGGTGCAGGTGAGGCTTAGGGTTCGGGTTAGGATGAGAGTTAGGTTTAGGTTTAGGAAGACTGTTAGTATGAGGGCTAGGCTTAGGGTTAGGATGAGGGTTAGGCTTAATGTGAGGGTTAGGGTTCGGTTTAGGTTTAGGGTGATGGTTAGGGTGAGGGTTAGGGTGAGATTTATGGTGAGGATTAATGATAGTGCTAGGGTTAGGGTGAAGGTTGGAGCAAGGCTAAGGCTTAGGGTGAGGGTTAGGTTGAGGCTAACGGTTAGGGTGAGGGTTAGGGTGAGGGGTAGCGTTAGGGATAGGGTTACTGTGAGGGGTAGGGTTAGGTTTAGGGTTAGGGTTAGGGTTAGGTTGAGGGTTATGTTTTGGGTTAGGGTTAGGTTGAGGGTGAGGGTTCAGGTGAGGTTTAGGTTTAGGTTTAGGGTTAGAGTTACAGTTATGTTGTGGTTGAGGATGAGGGTAAGGATTACGATAAGGGTGAGGTTTAGGTTAGGGTTAGGGTTAGGATGAGGTTTAGGGTTAGGTTTAAGGTCAGGCTGAGATTTAGGGTTAGGGTTACATTGAGGATTAGGGTTAAGGTTAGGGTTAGGTTTAGGTTTATGTTGAGGGTGATCTTCAGGGTTAGGATTAGGGATAGCTTTAGGGTTATTTTTACGATTAGGGTTAGGGTTACCTTTACGGTGAGGGTGAGGCTGAAGGTGAGGTTAGGCTTAGGGTTTGGGTGAGGTTTAGGGTTAGGTTTAGGGGTAGGGTTAGGGTGAGAGTTTGGGTTAGGGTTAAGATTATGGTGAGGGTGATGGTTAGAGTTAGCATTAGTGTTAGGGTTAGGGTTAGGGTTATTGTTAGGGTTAGGGTTAGACTTAAGGTTATGGTGAGGGTGAGGGTGAGGGTTAGGGTTAGGGTTAGGGTGAGGTTTAGAGTGAGGTAAGAGTTAGGGTGAGGGTTAGGGTTAGGGTGAGGTTTAGGGTGACGTTGTGTTTTAGGGTTAGGGTTAACGTTAGGGTGAGATAAGAGTCAGGGTGAAGTTTATGTAGAGGGTGAGGGTTAAGGTTAGGGTTAGTGTTAGGGTGATGGTTAGGGATAGGGTTAGGTTCAGGGTTAGGGTTAGGATTAGGGTTAGGATTATGCTGAGGGTGAGGGTGAGGGTTAGGGTGAGGGTAAGGGTTAGGTTGAGGGTTATTGTGAGGGTGAGGTTTAGGATTAGAGTTATGGATAGGGTTATGCTGAAGGTTAGGGTGAAGGGTGAGGGTCAGGGTTAGGATTAGTGTTAGGGTTAGGTTTAAGCTGAGGGTGAGGGTGAGGGTGAAGTTTAGAGTTAGAGTTAGGGTTAAGGTTAGGTTTAGGGTGAGGGTTAGGGTGAGGATAAGTATTAGGTTGAGGTTTAGGGTGAGAGTGAGGGTTAGGATTATCATGAGTTTTAGGGTGAGTGTTAGGGTTTTAGGGTTTTTGTGAATGTGTGTTAGGGTTAGGGTTAGGGTGAGGGTTAGGTTTAGGGATAGGGTTAGGGTGAGGGTTATGGTTAGGGTGAGTGTGAGGGTGAGGGTGAGGCCTTGGGTTAGGTTAGGTTTAGGTTGAGGGTGAGGTTGAGGGTTAGGGTTAGGCTGAGGTTTAGGGTGAGTGTGAAGGTGAGGTTTAGGGTTAGGGTGATGGTGATGGTTAGGGTGAGGTTGAGGGTGAGGGAGATGGTTAGCATTAGGGTTAGGGTGAAGCTTAGGGTTAGGGTAGGGTGAGGGTGAGTGTGAGGGTTAGGTTTAGGGTTAGGTATACTGTTAGGCTGAGGGAGAATTTGAAGGTTATGGTTAGGGTGAGGTTTAGGGTTAGGTTTAATGTGAGGGTGAATGTTACGGTTAGGATTATGGTTAGGTTTAGTGATAAGCTGAGGGTGAGGGTGAGGGCTAAGGTTAGGGTGTGGGTTAGGCTTAAGTTTAGGGTGAGGTTTAGGGTTAGGGTGATGTTTAGGGTGAGGGTGAGGGTTAGGGTGAGGGTGAGGGTTAGGTTTACGGTGAGGTTTAATGTGAGAGTTAGGATTAGGGGTAGGGATACTGTTAGGCTGAGGGTGAGGATGAGGGTTAGGGTTACGGTGAGGATTAGGGTTAGGGTTAGGGTGAGGGTGTGGGTGAGGGTGACAGTTTAGATTAGAGTTAGGTTTAGTGTTAAGCTGAGGGTGAGGGTGAGGGTGAAGGCTACGGTTTGGGTGAGGGTTAGGCTTAAGTTTAGGGTGAGGGTTAGGGTTAGGGTGATATTTAGGGTAAGGGTTAGGTTTAGGGTTCGGGTTAAGATGAGGGTTAGGTTTAGGTTTAGGAAGACTGTTAGGATGAGTGCTAGGGTTAGGGTTAGGGTGAGTGTTAGGCTGAATGTGAGGCTTAGGGTGAAGCTAAGTGTTAGGGTGAGGGTTAGGGTGAGGGGTAGGGTTAGGTCAGGGGTAGGGTTAGGGTAAGTGTGAGGGTTAGGTTTTGTGTGAGGTTTAAGGTAAAAGTTAGGGTGAGGGTAAAAGTTAGGATGAGGGTTGGGGAGATAGTGAGGGTTAGGGTTAGCCTTAGTCTTAGTGTGAGTGTTATGGTGAGGCTTAAGGTTAGGGTTCGGGTTAGGGTTAGGCTGTGGGTGAGGGTGAAGATGAGGGTAAGTGTTAGAGTTGGGTTAGGGTTAGGCTTATGGTTAGGCGTTCGGTGAGGGTGAGGGTGAGGTTTAAATTTAGGGTGAGTGTTAGGTTTAAGGTTAAGGTGAGGGTTACGGTTAGGGTTGGGTTTAGGATTAGGGATAGGATGAAGGCTAGGGTGAGGGTGAGGTTTAGTGTTATGTTTAGGGTGAGGTTTATGGTAACGGTAAGGTTTAGTATTAGTGTGAGGTTTTGGGTTAGGGTTAGGGTTATGGGGAGGGAGAGGGTTAGGGTTAGGGTTAGGGTTATTGTTAGGGTTAGGGTTAGGGTTAAGGTGAAGGTAATTTTTAGGCTAAGGGTTAGGGAGAGGTTTAGGGTTAGGGTTAGGGTTAGAGTTAGGGTGAGGGTTCGGTTTAGAGTGAGGGTTAGGTTTAGGGTTAGGTTTAGGATTAGCGCTACGGAGAGGATGAGTTTGTGGGTTAGGTTTAGGTTTAGGTTTAGGGTTAGGCTTAGTGTTAGGCTGAGGTTGAGGGCAAGGGGGAGGGTTAGGGTTAGGGTGAGGGTTAAGTTTAGGGTTATGGTTAGGGTGAGTGTGAGGGTTAGGATTAGGGTTAGGTTTAGGGTTATTGTTACTGTTAGGGTTAGGGTTACCTTTACGGTGAGGGTGAGACAGAGGGTTAGGTTTAGTGTTAGGGTTACAGTGAGGGTGAGGGTTATGGTTAGGATTAGTGTTACGGTGAGGGTGAGGGTTAGGGTTAGGTTTAGGTTTAGGTTTAGGGTTATTTTTAATGTTTGATTTAGAGTTACAGTTACGGTTACGGTGAGGTTGAGGGTGAGTGTTTTGGTTAGGGTTAGGGTTAGGGTGAGTTTTAGGGTTAAGGTTAGGGTTAGGGTGAGGTTTAGGTTTAGGGTTAGGGTTAGGGTGAGGTTTAGGGTTAGGGTTACAGTAAGGGTTAGGCTTAGGGCTAGGATTATGGTGAGGGTGAGGGTGAGGGTTAGGATTAGGGTTAGTTTTAGGGTTATTGTTAGGGTTAGTGTTAGGGTTACCTTTACGGTGAGGGTGAGGCAGAGGGTGAGGTTAGGGTTTGGGTGAGGTTTAGGGTTAGGGTTGTGGGTAGTGTTAGGGTGAGGGTTTGGGTTAGGGTTACGGTTATGGTGAGGGTGAGGGTTAGCGTTAATTTTAGGGTTAGGATTAGGGTTATTTTTAGTGTTAGGGTTAGAGGTACGGTTTCGGTGAGGGTGCGTGTGAGGTTTAGGGTTAGGGTTAGGGTGAGGTTTAGGATGGGGTTAGAGTTAGGCTGAGGGTTAGGGTTAGGGTGAGGTTTAGGGTGAGGTTGAGGGTTAGGGTTAGGGTTAACGTTAGGGTGAGGTTAAAAGGGTGAGGGTTAGGGAAGGTTGAGGGTTAAATTTAGTGTTAGTGTTAGTGTGAGTGTTTGGGTTAGGGTTAGGTTGAGGGATTGGGGGAAGTTTAAGGTTAAGTTTAGGGTTAGGGTGAGGGTTAGGTTTAAGGTTAATGTGAGGGCGAGTGTTAGGATTAGGGTTAGGGTGAGGGCTAGTGTGAGGGTGAGGGTTAGGGTTAGGGTTAGGGTTATTGTGAGGGATAGGGTTAGGGTTAGGGTGAGGGTAAGTTTTAGTGTGAGGTTTATGGTTAGGGTTAGGGTTAGGTTGAGGGTAAGTTTTAAGGTGAGGGTTAGGGTGAGAGTGAGGGTGAAGCTTAGGATTAGAGTTAGGTTTAGGGTGAGGGTGAGGTTGATGTTTAGGGTTAGGATTAGGGTTAGGGTTAAGCTCAGGGAGAGGGGGAGGGTTATGGTGAGGATAAGGGTTAGGGTGAGGGTTAGTGTGAGGGTGAGGGTTTGGCTGAGGGTGAGGCGTGAGTGTGATGGATAGAATTGGTGTGAGGGTTAATGTTAGGCTGAGAGTGAGGGGGAGGGGGAGCTGGAGGGGGAGGTTTAGTTTTAGGGATAGGGTTAGGGTGCAGGTTAGTGTTAAGGTTAGGATGAGCGTTAAGTTGAGATTTTGGGTGAGGATTAGGGTGATGATAAGCATCAGGGTGAGGATTAGGGTGAGAGTGAAGGTTAAGGTTATCATGAGTGTTAGGGTGAGTGTTAGGGTTAGGATTAGGTTTAGGGTGAGTGTGAGTGTTAGGGTTAGGGTTAGGGTTAGGGTGAGGGTTAGGGTTAGGTATAGGGTTAGAGTGAGAGTTAGGGTTAGGGTAAGGGTGAGGGTGAGGGTGAGGCTTAGGTTTAGGGTTAGGTTCAGGTTGAGGGTGAGTTTGAGGGTTAGGGTGAGAGTTATGCTGAATGTGAAGGTGAGGGTGAGGGTGAGGGTTAGGGTTAGGGTGAGGTTTAGTGTGACGGTGAAGGTTAGGGTTAGGTTAGGTTGAGGGTTAGAGGGAAGGCTAGGGTGAGGGTTAGGGTTAGGGTTAGGGTTAACGTTCATGTGAGTGTAAGTGTTAGGATTAGGGTGAGGGCTAGGGTGAGTGTGAAGGTTAGTGTTAGGGTTAGTGTGAGAGGTAGGGTTAGGGTTAGTGTGAGGGTAAGTTTTAGTGTGAGGGTTAGGGTTAGGCTTAGGGTTAGGTTGAGGGTAAGGGTTAGGGTGAGGATTAGGGTGAGTGTGAGGTTGAGGCTTAGGGTTAGGGTTAGGTTAAGGGTGAGGGTGAGGTTGAGGGTTAGGGTTAGGATTAGGGTTAGGGTTATGCTGAGGGTTAGGGTGAGGGATAGGGAGAGTGTAAGGGTTAGGGTGAGGTTTAGGCTGAGGTTCAGTAGTGAGTGTGAGGGTTAGGATTAGGGTTAGGGTTAGGGTTAGGCTAAGGGTGAGAATGAGGTTGAGGGTGAGGTTTAGGGTTAGGGTTAGGGTTATGGTGAGGGTTAGGGTCAAGGTTAGGATGAGGGTTAGGATGAGCGTTAGGGTGAGGGGTAGGGTGAGGATAAGCTTTAGGGTGTGGTTTAGGGTGAGAGTGAAGTTTAGGGTTATCATGAATGTTAGGGTGAGTGTTAGGGTGAGTGTTAGGATTAGGGTTATGGTGAGTGTGAGAGTTAGGGTTAGAGTTAGGGTTAGGGTGAGGGTTAGGGTTAAGGATAGGGTTAGGGTGAGGGTTAGGATTAGGGTAAGGGTGAGGTTGAGGGGGAGGGGGAGGCTTAGAATTAGGATTAGGTTTAGGATGAGGGTGAGGTTGAGGGTTAGGGTTAGGGTTATGCTTAGGTTGAGGGTAAGGGTCAGGGTGAGGGTAAGGGTTAGGGTGAGGGTTAGTGTGAGGGTGAGGGTTAGGCTGAGGGTTAGGGTGCGGTTGAGGGTGAGGGTTAGCATTAGGGTTAGGGTGAGGGTTATAGTTAGGTTAAGGAGAGGGTTTGGATTAGGGTTAGGGATACTTTTACGCTGAGGTTGTGGGTCAGGTTTACGGTTAGGGTGAGGATTAGGATTAGGGTTAGGATGAGTGTGAGGGTGAGGGTTAATGTTAGGATTAGGGTTTGGTTTAGTTCTATGCTGAGGCTGAGGTTGAGGGCTAGGGTTAGGGTTAGGCTGAGGGTTAGGCTTAAGGTTAGTGTGAGGGTTAGGGTTAGGGTGATGTTTAGGGTGAGGGTTAGGGTTAATGTGAGGGTTAGGGTGCGGGTGAGGTTTAGGGTTAGGTTTAGGTTGAGGGTTAGGTTTAGGGTTAGGATGAGGGTTAGGATGAGGGCTAGATTTAGGGTTAGGGTGATGGTTAGGTTGAGGGTTATCATGAGGGTTAGTGTGAGGGTTAGGGTGAGGGTTAGTGATAGATTTATGGTTAGGGTGAGGGTAAGGGCAAGGCTAAGTCTTATGGTGAGGGTTATGGTGAGACTAAGGGTTAGGGTGAGGGTTATGGTGAGGGGTATGTTTAGGGTTAGGGTGAGGGTTAGGTTTAATATTAGGGTTAGGGTTAGCGTTAGGGTGAGAGTAAGAGATAGGGTGAGGGTTGGTGTGATAGTGAGGGTTAGGGTTAGCCTTAGTCTTAATGTGAGGTTTATGGTGACTGTTAAGGTTAGTGTTAGGGTTAGGGTTAGGCTGAGGTTTAGGGTGAGGATGAGGGTGAGTGTGAGGGTTAGGGTTAGGGTGAGGGTTAGGCTTAGGGTTAGGCGTAGGGTGAGGGTGGAGGTGAGGGTTAGATTTAGGGTGAGTGTTAGGTTTAGAGTTAGGGTGAGGTTTAGGGTTAGGATTAGGGTTAGGTTGAAGGCTAGGGTGAGGGTGAGGGTGAGGGTTAGGGTTAGTGTTAAGGTTAGTGTTAGGTTTAGGATTAGGGTGATGGTTAGGTTTAGGGTTAGGGATAGGTTTAGGGGTAGGTTGAGGTTGAGTTTGAGGGTTAGGGTTAGGGTTAGTCTTTGTGTTAGTCTGAGGTTGAGGGTGAGGGTGAAGGTTAGGGTTAGGGTGAGGGTTAGGTTTAGGGTGAGGGTTACAATGAAGGTGAGGGTTAGGGTTAGGGTTGAGGTTAGGGTGAGTGTGACGGTTAGGATTAGGGTTAGGTTTAGGGTTATTTTTAGGGTTAGGGTTAGGGTTATGTTTACCTTTGTGGTTAGGGTGAGACTGAGGGTCAGGTTTAGGGTTAGGGTTACAGTGAGGGTGTGGTGTATGGTTAGGGTTAGGGTTACGGTGAGGTTGAGGGTTATGGTTAGGTTTAGGGTTAGGGTTAGGGTTAGGGTTAATTTTAGAATTAGGGTTAGAGTTACAGTTATGGTGAGGTTGAGGTTGAGTGTTAGTGTTAGGGTTAGGGTTAGGGTGAGGTTTAAGTTTAGGGTTAGGGTAAGGGTGAGGTTTAGGGTTAGGGTTACAGTGAGGGTTAGGGTTACGGTTATGGTTATGGTGAGGGTGAGGGTGAGGGTTAGGATTAGGTTTAGGTTTAGGGTTATTGTTAGGGCTAGTGTTAGTGTTACCTTTACGGTGAGGGTGAGGCTGAGGGTGAGGTTAGGGTTAGGGTTTTGGTGAGGTTTAGAGTTAGGGTTACAGGTAGGGTTAGTGTGAGGGTTTGAGTTAGCGTTAGGGTGAGGTTTACGGTGAGGGTTAGGGTTAGGGTTATGGTTAAGATGAGGGTCAGTTTGACGGTTAGTGGGAGGTTTGGGTTGAGGTTAGAGTTAGGGTTAGGATTAACATTAGGGTGAGGTGAAAAGTTAGGGTGAGGGTTAGAGTAAGGGTGAGGTTTAAGTTTAGGGTTAGTGTTAGCGTGAGGGTTAGGGTTAGGGTTAGGTTGAGGGTTTGGG
This sequence comes from Dipodomys merriami, assembly GCF_024711535.1. NCBI lineage: Eukaryota > Metazoa > Chordata > Mammalia > Rodentia > Heteromyidae > Dipodomys > Dipodomys merriami. Next base: position 42,230 of record NW_027203773.1, on the reverse strand, counting down.
GGAAGGTTAGGTTTAGTGTTAGGTTTAGGATTAGGGTTAGGTTTAAGGTTAGTGTGAGGGTGAGTGTTAGGATTAGGGTTAGGGTGAGGGCTAGTGTGAGGTTTAGGGTTAGGGTTAGGTTTAGCGTGAGTGCTAGGGTGAGGTGTAGGGTTAGGGTAAGGGTAGGTTTTAGTGTTAGTGTTAGGGTTAGTGTTTGGGTTAGGTTGAGGGTAAGGATTAAGGTGAGGGTTAGGGTGAGAGTGAGGGTGAGGTTTTGGGTTAGGGTTAGGTTTAGGGTGAGGTTGAGTTTGAGGATTAGGGTTAGGATTAGGGTTATGGTTAAGCTGATGGGGCGGGGGAGGGCTAGTGTGAGGGTAAGGGTTAGTGTGAAGGTTAGTGTGAGGGTGAGGGTTAGGCTGAGAGTGAGGGGTGAGTGTGAGGGTTAGCATTAGGGTGAGGGTTAATGTTAGGCTGAGGGTGAGGGTGAGGGTGAGGGTTAGGTTTAGGGTTAGGGTTAGGGTTAGGGTGAGGGTTAGGGTAAAGGTTAGGATGAGGGTTAGGTTGAGGGTTATGGTTAGGGTTACGGTGAGGATAAGCTTTAGGGTGAGGTTTAGGGTGATAGTGAGGGTTAAGGTTGTCATGAGTGTTGAGGTGAGTTTTAGGGTGAGGGTTAGGTTAGGGTTAGGGTTAGGGTGAGTGTGAGTGTTAGGGTTAGGGTTAGGGTGAGTGTTAGGGTTAGGGATAGGGTGAGGGTTAGGGTGAGGGTGAGTGTGAGCTTGAAGGTGAGGTTGAGGCTTAGGGTAAGGGTTAAGTTTAGGGTGAGGGTGAGTTTGAGGGTTATGGTTAGGGTTATGCTGAGTTTGAGGGTGAGCGTTAGGGTGAGGTTTAGGGTTAGGGTGAGGTTTAGTGTGAGGGTGAAGGTTAGGCTCAGGGTGAGGGGTGAGGGTTAGGGTTAGGGTTAGGGTTAACCTTATGGTGATGTTAAGGGTTAGGGTGAGGGTGAGGGTTAAGGTTATGGTTAGTGTTAGGGTGAGGGTTAGGGTTAAGTTAGGTTGAGGGTTAGAGGGAAGGCTAAGGTTAGGTTTAAGGTTAGGGTTAAGGTTAGTGTGAGGGTGAGTGTTAGGATTAAGATTAGGGTGAAGCCTAGGATGAGGGTGAGGTTTAGGGTTAGAGTTAGGGTTAGGGTGAGGGGTAGGTTGAGCGGTAGATTTAGTGTTAGGGTGAGGGTAAGTTTTAGTGTGAGAGTTAGGTTTAGGGTTAGTGATAGGCTGAGGGTAAGGATTAGGGTGAGGTTTAGGGTGAGAGTGAGGGTGAGGATTATGTTTAGGTTTAGGTTCAGTGTGAGGGTGAGGTTGAGGGTTAGGGTTAGGATTAGGGTTAGTGTTATGCTGAGGGTGAGTGTGAGGATTAGAGTGAGGGTAAGGGTTAGGGCGAGGTTTAGGCTGAGAGTGAGAGGTGAGTGTGAGGGTTAGGATTAGGGTTAGGGTTACGTTTAGGCTGAGGGGGAGGGGGAGGGGGAGGGTGAGTTTTAGGGTAAGTGTTAGGGTTAGGGTGAGGGTTAGGGTTAAGGTTAGGATGACGGTTAGGATGAGGGTTAGGGTGAGGGTTAGGGTTAGGATTAGCATTAGGGTGAGGTTTAGGGTGAGAGTGAGGTTTAGGGTTATCATGAGTGTTAGGGTGAGTGTTAGGGTGAGGGTTAGGATTAGGGAGAGTGTGAGTGTTAGGGTTAGGGGTACGGTGAGGTTTAGGGTTAGGGATAGGGTTAGGGTGAGGTTTAGGGTTAGGGGGAGGGGGAGGGGGAGAGGGAGGGTGAGGCTTAGAATTAGGGTTAGTTTTAGGGTGAGGTTTAGGTTGAGGGTTAGGGTTATTGATATGCTGAGGGTGAAGGTGAGAGTTAGGGTTAGGGTAAGGGTTAAGGTGAGGGTTAGTGTGAGAGTGAGTGTTAGGCTGAGGATGAGGGGTGAGGGGGAGGGTGAGGGAGAGGTTTAGGGTTAGGGTGAGGGTGAGGGTGAGGGTGAGGGTGAGCATTAGGTTTAGGGTGAGGGTTAGGGTTAGATTAGGGTGAGGGTGAGTGTGAGGTTTATGATTAGGGTTAGGGATATTTTAGGCTGAGGGTGAGGGAGAGTATTAGGGTTAGGGTGAGGGTTAGGGTGCGGGTGAGGTTTAGGGTTAGGGTTAGGTTGAGGGTTAGGTTTAGGGTTAGGTTGGGGGTTAGGATGAGGGCTAGGGTTATGGTTAGGGTGAGGGTTAGGCTTTGTATGAGGGTTAGGGTTAGGGTTAGGGTAATGGTTATGGTGAGGTTTAGGGTGAGGGTTAGGGTGAGGGTTAGTGATAGATTTAGGGTTACGCTGAGGGTTAGGACAAGGCTAAGGCTTAGGGTGAGGGTTAGGGTGAGGCTAAGGGTTAGGGTGAGGGTTAGGTTGAAGGGTATGGTTAGGGTTAGAGTGAGGGTTAGGTTTAGTGTGAGAGTTAGGGTTAGACTTAGGGTGAGATTAAGAGTTAGGGTGAGGGTGGGGGGGATAGTGATAGCTAGGGTTAGACTTAGTCTTAGTGTGAGGGTTATGGTGAGGGTTAAGGTTAAGGTTAGGGTTAGGGTTAGGCTGAGGGTGAGGGTGAAGATGAGGGTGAGTGTTAGGGTTAGGGTTAGGGTTAGGCATAGGGTGAGGATGAGAGTGAGGGTTAGATTTAGTGTGAGTGTTAGGTTTAGGGTTAGGGTGAGGGTTAGTGTTAGGGTTAGGATTAGGGTTAGGGTGAAGGCTAGGGTGAGGGTGAGGGTTAGGGTTAGGGATAGGGTGAGGTTTACGGTTAAGGTTAGATTTAGGGTTAGGGTGAGGTTTTGGGTTAGGTTTAGGAATTTGGGTGAGCGAGAGGGTTAGCTTTAGGGTTAGGGTTAGGGTTAGGGTTAGGGTTAGGGTTAGGATTCGTGTGAGTGTTAGGGTTAGGGTTAGGGTGAGGTTGAGGCTTAGTTTTAGGGTTAGGTTTAGTGTGAAAGTGAGTTTGAGGGTTAGTGTTAGGATTAAGGGTAACCCTGAGGGTGAGGGTGAGGGTTAGGGTGAGGGTTAGGGTTGATGGTGAGGGTTAGGATTAGGGTTCTGGTTAGGGTTAGGCTGAGGGTGAGGGTTAGTGTGAGGGTGAGGGTTAGGCTGAGGGTGAGACTGAGGTTGAGGGTTATCATTAGGGTTAGGGTGAGGGTTAGGGTTTGGGTTAGTGTGAGGGTGAGTGTGAGGGTTAGGATTAGGATTAGGGATACTTTTAGGCTGAGGATGAGTGTGGGTGTTAGGTTTAGGTTGAGGTTTAGGGTTAGGGTTAGGGTGACGTTGAGGCCGAGGGTTACAGTTAGGATTAGGTTTAGGTTTAGTGTTAAACTGAGGGTGAGTTTGAGGGTGAGGACTAGGGTTAGGGTGAGGGTTAGTGTGAGGCTTATGTTGAGGGTTAGGGTGAGGGTTAGTGATAGGGTTAGGGTTAGGGTGAGGGTTAGGGCAAGTCTAAGGCTTAAGGTGAGGGTTAGGGAGAGTCTAAGTGTTAGTGTGAGGGTGAGGGTGAGGGGTAGGGTTAGTGAGGGTGAGTATTACGTATAGTGTGAGGGTTAGGGTTAGGGTTAGGGTGAGTTTAAGATTAAGGGTGAGGGTTAGGGTGATAGGGAGGATTAGTGTTAGCCTTAGTCCAAGTGTGAGGGTTATGGTGAGGCTTAGGTTTAGGGTTAGGTTTAGGTTTAAGATCAGGGTGAGGGTAAGGTTTAGGTAAGAGTGAGGGTTAGTTTTAGTGTGAGGTTTAGGTTTTCGGTTTGGGGTGAGGGTAAGGGTTAGGGTGAAGTTTATGGTGAGAATGAGGGTTAGAGTTATCGTATGTGTTAGGGTGAAGGTTATAGTGATCTTTAGGGTTAGGGTTAGGGTTAGCTTTAGGGTGAGGGTTAGCGGGAGGTTAAGTATTAGGGTGAGGGTTAGGGTTAGGGTTAGGGTTAGGGTCAGGGTTAGGATTAGGGTTAGGGTTATGGTTAGGTTGAGGTTGAGGGTGAGGGTGAGGGTTAGGGTTAGGATTAGGCTTAGGTTTATGTTTAGGCTTAGGTTGAGGGTGAGGGTGAGGGTTAGTGTAAGTGTAAGGGTTAGGCTTAGGGTGAGGTTTAGGGATTGGGCGAGTGTTAGAGTGAGGGTATGCGTGAGGGTGAGACTGAGGATTAGGGTGTGGGTGTGGGTTAGGTTTAGGGTGAGGTTTAGGGTGACAGTGAGCGTTAGCGTGAAGGTTAGGGTGAGAGCGAGGGTTCGGGTTTTCTTGAGGGATAGGGTGAGGGTTAGGGTTGGGGTTAGGGTTTTTTTTAGGGTGAGGGTGAGGTTTAGGTTTAGGGTTAGGGTGAAGTTTAGGATGAGGGTTAGGGTTAGGATTAGGGTTAGGTTGAGGGCTAGGGTGAGGGCGAGCGTTAGGGTTAAGGTGAGGGTTAGGTTTAGGGTAAGGGTGAGGGTTAGGTTGAGGGTTAGGGTTTGGGTTAGGGTTAGGTTCAGGGTGAGGTTTAGCATGAGGTTTAGGGTTAGGGTTAGGGTTAGGGTGAGAGTTAGGATGGAGGTTAGGGTTAGGGTGAGGTTTAGGGTTAGGAGTAGGTTTAGGTTGAGGGTTAGGGTTAGGATTAGGTTTAGGGTGAGAGCTAGGGTTAGGGTGAGGTTATGGTTAGGGTAGGGTGAGGGTTAGGTTGAGAGTTAGCTTTAGGATTAGGGTTAGGGTGAGAGTTAGGGTTACTGTTAGGGTTAAGGTTAGAGTGAGGGTTAGGGTTAGGATTAGTTTTAGCGTTAGGGCTAGGTTGAGGGTATGGGTTAGTGTTAGGTTTAGGGTGAGGTTTAGGGTTAGGGTTAGGGTTAGTGTTAGGGTTAGGTTTACGGTTATGTTGAGGGTTAGGGTTAGGGTGAGATTTAGGGTTAGGGTTAGGTTTAGTGTTAGGGTTAAGGTTACGGTTATGTTGAGGGTTAGGGTTAGGGTGAGGGTTAGGGTGAGGGTTAGGGTTTGGGTGAGGTTTATGGTTAGTGTTACAATGAAGGTGAGGGTTAGGGTTAGTGTTAGGGTTAGGGTGAGGGTGAGGGTTTGGGTTAGGTTTAGCGTGAGGGTTAGGGTTTGGGTTAGGGTTAGGTTGAGGGTGAGGTTTGGGGTGAGGTTTAGGGATAGGGTTAGGGTTAGGGTGAGAATTAGGATGGAGGTTAGGTTTAGGGTGAGGGTTAGGGTTAAGTGTAGGTTTAGGTTGAGTGTGATGTTGAGGGTTAGGGTTAGGATTAGGGTTAGGTTGAGAGCTAGGGTGAGGGTGAGGATTATGGTTAGGGTAGGGTGAGGGTTAGGGTGAATGTTATCTTTAGGATTAGGGTAAGGGAGAGAGTTAGGGTTAGTGTTAGGGTTAGGGTTAGAGTGAGGGTTAGGGTTAGGATTAGTTTTAGGATTAGGGCTAGGATGAGTGTATGGATTAGTGTTAGGGTTAGGGTGAGGTTTAGGGTTAGGGTTAGTGTGATGGTTATGGTTAGGTTTACGGTTATGTTGAGGGTTAGGTTTAGGGTGAGGGTTAGGGTTTGTGTTAGTCTTAGGGTAAGGGTGAGGGTTAGGATTAGGGTTAGTTTTAGGTTTATTGTAAGGGTTAGGGTTATACTTACGGTTACGTTTATGATGAGAGTGAGAACCTAAACGTCACGTTTAGGGTTAGGTTTAGTGTTTGGGTGAGAGTTAGGGTTAGGGTTACAATGAGGTTGAGAGTTAGGATTAGGGTTAGGGTTAGGGTTAGGGTGAGGGTTAGGATTAGGGTTAGGTTTAGGGTTATTGTTAGGGTTAGGGTTAGGGTTAACTTTACGGTGAGGGTGAGGCTGAGGCTGAGTTTAGGGTTTGGGTTTGGGTGAGGTTTAGGTTTAGGGTTAGGGGTAGTGTTAGGGTTAGGGTTAGTGTTATTGTTATGCTAGGGTTAGAGTTACGGTTATGGTGAGGGTGAGGGTGAGGGTTCGGTTTAGGGTAAGTTTAGGGTGAGGTTTACGTTTAGGGTTAGAGTTAAGGTTAGGTTTAGGCTTAGGGTGACGGTGAGGTTTAGGGTTACAGTTAGGGTTAGTGTTAGGGTTAGGGTGAGGGTTAGGGTTAGGATTAGTTTTAGGGTTAGGGTTAGATTGAGTTTGAGTGTGAGGGTTAGAGTTAGGATTAAGCTTAGGGTTAGGTTTAGGCTGAGGGTGAGGGTGAGCATTAGAGTTAGTTTAGGATGAGTGTTAGGGTTACGATTAGGGTTAGTGTGAGGGCTAGGTTGATGGTGAGGGTTAGGGTAGGGTTAGGGTGCGGTTTAGGGTTAACTATAGGGTTAGGGTTACGATGAGCGTTAGGGTTATGGTAAGGTTTACGGTTAGGGTGAGGTGTACGGTTAGGGTTAGTGTTATGGTTATGGTTAGGGTGAGGGTGGGGGTGAGGGTTAGGATTAGGTTAAGGTTTATGGTTATTTTTAGTGTTAGGTTTAGGTTCCAGGTATGGTGAGGGTGAGGATGAGTGTGAGGGTTAGTGTTAGGGTTAGGGTGAGGTTTAGGGTTAGGGTTATTGTTAGGGTTATGGTTAGGGTTAGGATGAGGCTTAGGGTGAGGGGTACGGTTAGGGTTAGGGTGAGTGTTAGGGTTACTGTGAGGGTTAGGGTTAGGTTTAGGGTTAGGGTGATGGTTAGGTTGAGGGTTAGGGTTTAGGTTAGTGTTAGGGTGAGAGTGAGGGTTAAGTTGAGGTTTCCGGTTAGGGTTAGCTTAGGGTGAAGTTTAGGGTGACGTAAGAGTTAGGGTGAAGGTTAGGTTTAGGGTGAGGTTGAGGGTTAGGTTTAGGGTTAACGTTATGGTGAGATTAAGTGTTAGGTTGAGGGTTAGGGTGAGGGTGAGGGTTAAGGTTTGGGTTCGTGTTAGAGTGAGGGTTTGTGTTGGGGTTAGGTTGAGGGTTAGATGGGAAGGTTAAGGTTAAGTTTAGGATTAGGTTTATGGTTAAGGTTAGGGTTAAGGTAAGTGTGAGGGTGTTACGTTTAGGGTTCGGGTGAGGGCTAGGATGAGGGTGAGGTTTAGGGTTAGGCTGAGGGTAATTTAGTGTGAGGGTTAGGGTTAGGGTTAGGTTTAGGTTGAGGGTAAGAGTTAGGGTGAGAGTTAGGTTGAGAGTGAGGGTGAAGCCTAGGGTTAGGGTTAGGTTTAGAGTGAGGTTGAGGATGAGGGTTAGGGTTAGGATTAGGGTTAGGGTTACGCTGAGGGTGAGGGTGAGGGTTAGGATGAGGGTAAGGGTTAGGGTGAGGGTTAGTGTGCGGATGAGGATTAGGCTGAGGGTGAGGGTTGAGGGTGAGGGTTAGGATCAGAGTTAGGGTTAGTGTTAGGGTGAGAGTGAGGGTGAGCGTGAGGTTTATGGTTAGGGTTAGGTTTAGGATGAGGGTTAGGGTTAAGGTTAGGATTAGGGTTAGGATGAGGGTTAGGGTTAGGGTTAGGGTGAGGGTTAGGGTGAGGATAAGCATTAGGTTGAGGTTTAGGGTGAGAGTGAGGGTTAGGGTTATCATGAGTGTTAGGGTGAGTTTTAGGGTGAGGGTTAGGGTTTTAGTGTTAGGGTGAGTGTGAGTGTTAGGGATAAGGTTAGGGTTAGGGTGAGGGTTAGGTTCAGGATAGTGTTAGGGTGAGGGTTAAGTTTAGGGTGAGTGTGAGAGTGAGTGTGAGTGTGAGGCTTAGTGTTAGGTTTAGGTTTAGGGTGAGTGTGAGGTTGAGGGTTAGGGTTAGGATTAGGGTTAAGATTATGGTGAGGGTGAACGTGACGGTTAGGGTGAGTGAAAGGGTTAGGGTGAGGTTTAATATGAGGGTGAGTTTTAGGCTGAGGGTGAAGGGTGAAGGTGAGGGTAAGGATTAGGGTTACGGTTAGGTTAAGCTGAGGGTGAATGTGAGGGTGAGGGTGACATTTAGGCTTAGGTTTAGAGTTAGGATGAGGGTGAGTGTGAAAGTGAGAGTGAGCATAAGGGATTGGGTGAGGGTTAGGGTTAGGGTTAGGTTGAGGGTGTGTTTGACAGTTAGGGTTAGCGTTAGGTTTAGTGTTAAGCTGAGGGTGAGGTTGAGGGCAAGGTTTAGGGTGAGTGTTAGGCTTAAAGTTAGTGTGAGGGTTAGGGTGAGGATGATGTTTAGGGTGAGGCTGAGGGTTAGGGTGAGGGGTAGGGTGAGGGGTAGGGTTAGTGTCTGGGTGAGGGTGAGGGTTAGTGTTAGGGTTAGGGTTAGGGTGAGGGGTATGGTGAGGGGTATGGTTAGGGTCACGGTGAGGGTAAGTTTTAGTGTGCGGGATGGGTTTAGGGTTAGTGTTATGTTGAGGGTAACTGTTAGGGTGAGGGTTAGGATTAAGGTTAGGGTTAGGGTTAGGCAGAGGGTGACGGTGAGGGTGAAGGTGAGGTTTAGGGTTAGGGTTAGGATTAGGGTGAGTTTAGGGTTGGGGAGAGGGTTAGGGTGAGGGTTAGGTTTAGGGTGAGGGTGAGGGTGAGGGTGAGGGTGAGGCTTAGGGTTAGGGTTAGGTTTAGGGTGAGGGTCAGGTTGAGAGTTAGGGTTAGGATTAGGGTAAGGTTTACTCTGAGCGGGAGGGTGAGGGTTGTGGTGAGGGTAAGTGTAAGGGTGAGGGTTAGTGTGAGGGTCAAGTTTAGGCTGATGGTGAGAGGTGAGGGTGAGGGTTAGGATTAGGATTACAGTTAGGGTTAGGCTGAGTGTGAGTGTGAGGGTGAGGGTGAGGTTTAAGGTTAGGTTTAGGGTTAGGGTTAGGATTAGGGTGAGGGTGAGGTTGAGGGTAAGCATTAGTGTTAGGGTGAGGTTTCATTTTAGGGTTAGGGTGAGCATGAGTGTGAGGGTTATGATTAGGGGTAGGGATATTGTTAGGCTGAGGGTGAGGGTGAGGGTTAGGGTTAGGTGAGGGTTAGGTTTAGGGTTAGGTTGAGGGTGAAGGTGAGGGTTACGGTTAGGATTAGGGTAATGTTTAGTGTTAAGCTGAGGGTGAGGGTGAGGGTGAGGGCTAGGTTTAGAGTGAGGGTTAGACTTAATGTTAGGGTGAGGGTTAGGGATAGGGTTATGTTTAGGTTGAGGGTGAGGGTTAGGGTGAGCGTTAGGGTTATGGTTAATGTTAGACTTAGGGTTAGGGGAAGGGTGAGGGTGAGGGTGAGGGTCAGATTTAGGGTGATTGTTAGGTTTAGGTTTAGGGTGAGGTTTAGGGTTAGGATTAGGGTTAGGATGAAGGCTAGGATGAGGGTGAGGTTTAAGGTGAGGGTGAGGGTTAGGGTTAGAGTTAGTGTTAAGGTGAGGGTTAGGGTTAAGATTAGGATGAGGGTTAGGGTTAGGGTTAGGGTGAGGATATGCATTAGGGTGAGTTTTAGGGTGAGAGTGAGGTTTAGGGTTATCATGAGTGTTATGGTGAATTTTAGGGTGAGGGTTAGGGTTTTAGGGTTAGGGTGAGTGTGAGTGTTAGGGTTAGGGTTAGGGTTAGGGTTAGGGTTACGGTAAGTGTTAGGGATAGGGTTAGGGTGAGAGTGAGGGTTAGGGTTATGGTGAGGGTGAGGGTGAGGGTGAGGCCTAGGGTTAGGTTTAGGTTTAGGGTGAGGGTGAGGTTGAGGGTTAGGGTTAGGATTGGAGTTAGGGTTACGCTGAGGGTAAGGTTGAAGGTAAGGGTTAGGGTGAGGGTGAGGGTGACGTGAGGGTTAGGCTTAGGGTGAGGTGTGAGGTTGAGGTTTAGGATTAGGATTACGGTTATGGTTAGGCTGAGGGTGAGGGTGAGTATGAGGGTGAGGCCTAGGGTTAGGATTAGGTTTAGGGTGCGGGTGAGGGTTAGATGTAGGGTGAGTTTTAGGTTTAGGGTTAGGGTGAGGGTTAGGGTGAGGGTTAGGGTTAGGATTGGGGTTAGGGTGAGGGTGAGGGCAAGGGTTAGCATTAGGGTTAGGGTGAGGGTTAGGGTTAGGATGAGGGTGAGGGTGAGGGTGAGGGTTAGGGATAGGTTTAGGTTTAGGGTTAGGATTATTGTTAGGGTTAGGGTTAGAGTTACGGTTACTGTGGGGGTGAGGGTGAGGTTTAGGGTGAGGGTAAGGTTTAGGGTGAGGGTAAGGTTTAGGGTGAGGTTTAGGGTTAGGGTTAGGGTTAGGGTTAACTTTAGGGATAGGGTGAGTGTGAGGTTTAGGGTTACGGTTAGGGTTCTTTTAGGGATAGGGTTAGGCTTAGGGTTAGGGTTAGTGTTAGTTTTAGGATTAGGAATAGAGTAAGTGTGAGGGTGATTATTAGGGTTAGGGTTATGTTTAGGCTTAGGGTTAGGCTGAGGGTGAGGGTGAGGTTCAAGATTAAGGTGAGGGTTAGATTTAGGATGAGGTTTAGGGTTAGGATTAGGGTTAGGGTGAGGGCTAGGGGGATGGTGAGGGTTAGCGTTAGGGTTAGGGTGAGGTTTAGGTTTAAGTATAAGGCTAGGGTTAGGGTGAGGGTTTGCGTTAGGGTAAGGTTTACGGTTAGGGTGAGGGTTAGGTTTAGGATGAGCGTTAGGGTTAGGTTTAGGGTTAGGGTGAGGGTGAGGGTTAGGATTAGGTTAAGGGTTATGTTTATTGTTAGGGTTAGGGTTACAGTTAAGATGAGGGTGAGGATGAGTGTGAGGATTAGTGTTAGGGTTAGGGTGAGGTTTAGGTTTAGGGTTATGGTTAGGGTTAGGATTAGGCTTAGGGTGAGGCGTAGGGTAAGGTTTAGGGTGAGGGTTAGGTTTACTGTGAGGGTTAGGGTTAGGTTTAGGGTTAGGGTGAGGGCTAGGTTTTGTGTTTTGTTAGGTTTTGTATTAGGGTTAGGGTGAGGGTGAGGGTTAAGGTGAGGTTTAGGGTTAGGGTTAGTGTTAGAATTAAGGTTAAGGTGAGGTTGAGGGTGAGGGATAGGGTGAGGTTTAGGATTAGGGTGAGGTTAAGGGTTAGGGTTAGGCTTAGGGTTAGGCTTCGGGTTATGGTGAGGGTGAGCGTGAGGGTTTGGATTAGGGTCAACTTTTGAGTTATTGTTAGGGTTAGGGTTAACTTTACGGTGAGGGTGAGGTTAAGGTTAGGGTTTAGGTGTGGTTTAGGGTTAGGGTTAGGGGTAGGGTTAGGGTGAGGGATTGGGTTAGGTTTAGGGTTTTGGTGAGGGTGATGGTTAGGTTTATGGTTAGGGTTATTGTTAGGGTTAGGGTTAGACTTACGGTTACAGTGATGGTGAGGGTGAGGATCAGGTTTAGGTTTAGGGTGAGGTTTGGTGTGAGGTAAGAGTTATTGTGAGGGTGAGGTTTAGGGTGAGGTTGAGGGTTAGAGTTAGGGTTAACGTTACAGTGAGGTTAAGAGTTAGGGTGAGGTTTAGGGTGAGGATGAGGGTTAAGGTTAGGGTTAGTGTTAAGGTGAGGGTTAGGGTTAGGGTTATGTTGAGGATTAGGGGGAAGTTTAGAGTTAGGTTTAGGGTTAAGGTTAGTGTAAGGGTGAGTGTTAGGATTAGGATTAGGGTGTGGGGTAGGGTTAAGATTAGGATGAGGGATAGGATGAGGGTTAGGGTTAGGGTTAGGGTGAGGGTTAGGGTGAGGATAAGCATTAGGGTGAGGTTTAGGGTGAGAGTGAGGGTTAGGGTTTTCATGAGTGTTACAGTGAGTTTTAAGGTGTGGGTTAGGGTTTTAAGGTTAGGGTGAGTGTAAGTGTTAGGGTTAGGGTTAGGGTTACTGTGACGGTTAGGGTTAGGGTTAGGGTTACTGTGACGTTTAGGGTTAGGGATAGGGTTAGGGTGAGGTTTAGGGTTACGGTGAGGGTGATGGTGAGGGTGAGGCCTAGGGTTAGGGTTAGGTTTAGGGTGAGGGTGAGGTTGAGGGCTAGGGTTAGGATTAGGGTTATTGTTAAGCTCAGGGTTCGGGTGAGGGTTACAGTGAGGTTAAGGGTTAGGGTGAGGGTGAGTATGAGGGTGAGTGTTAGGCTGAGGATAATGGGTGAGTGTGAGAGTTAGGATTAGGGTTAAGGTTTGGGTTAGACTGAGGGATAGGGTGAGGGTGAGTGTGAGGATTACGGTGAGGTTTGGGGTTAGGGTGAGGATGAGTGTTAGGGTGAGGGTGAGGGTGAGAGTTAGGGTTTTGGTGAGGGGTAGTATTAGGGTTAGGGTGAGGGTGAGGGTGAGAGTTAGTGTTAGGGTTAGGGTGAGGATTAGGGTTAGGTTAGGGTGAGGGTGAGTGTGAGGGTTAGGATTAGGGTTACGGATACTGGTAAGCTGAGGGAGAAGTTGAGGGTTAGTGTTAAGGTGAGGGTTAGTGTTAGGGTTAGGGTGAGTCTGAGGGTTAGGATTAGGATTAGGGTTAGGGTTAAGGTTAGGTTGCGGTTGAGGGTGAGGGTGAGGGTTTGGGTTAGGATTAGGGTTAGGTGTAGGGTTAGGCTGAGGGTGAGGGTGAGGGTGAGAGTTAGGGTAAGGGTGAGGGTTAGGCTTAGGGTGATGTTTAGGGTGAGGGTGAGGGTATGGGTGAGGGTGAGACTGAGGTTTAGGGTGCGGGTGTGGTTTAGGTTTTAGGTGAGGGTTAGGGTAATGGTGAGCGTTAGGGTTAGGTTTAGGGTGAAGGTGAGCGTTATGGTTAGGGTTAGGGTGAGGGATAGGGTGAGAATGAGGGTTAGGTTTTTCGTGAGGGTTAGAGTGTGTGATAGGGTGAGGGTTAGGTTAAGGGTTACGCTTAGGGTGACTGTGAGGGTGAGGGTGAGGGTGGGGGTTAGGTTTAGGATTAGAGTTAGGGTTAGGTTTAGGCTGAGGGTGAAGTTTAGGGTTAGGGTTAGGGTGATGTTAAGATTTAGGGTGAGGGTTAGGTTGAGGGTGAAGTTTAGTTTTAGTGTTAGGGTGAGGGTTAGGGTTCGGGTGATATTTAGGATGAGGGTGAGTGTTAGGGTGAGGGTTCGGTTCGGGTGAGGGTTAAGATGAGGGTGAGGGTTAGGCTTAGGGTGAGTGTTAGGGTGACGGTGAGGGTTAAGTTGAGGGTGAGGCTTAAGGTTAGGGCTAAGGTGAGGGTTAGGTTTAGGGTTAGGGTTAGGGTGAGTGTTAGGTTGAGGGGTAGGTTTATGGTTAGAATGAGGGTTAGGGTTATTGTGATTGTTAGGGTTAGGTTTAGGGTTAGATTTAGGGTGAGGACAAGGGTTAGGGTGAGGGTTAGGGTTAGGTTGCGGTTGAGGGTTAGGTTTAGGGTGAGGGTTAGGTTTAGGGTTAGAGGTAGGGTTAGGGTGAGGGTGAGGGTTAGTGTTAGGGTTAGGGATAGGTTTAGGGTGAGGGTGATGATGAGGGTTAGGTTAAGGTTTAGGGGTAGGGTTAGGGTTAGGCTTAGGGTGAGTGTGAGGGTGATGGTGAGGTTTAGGGTGAGTGTTAGGGTTAGGGTTAGGGTGAAGGTTAGGGTTAGGTTGATGTTTAGGGTGAGGTGAGTGTTAGGCTGATGTTGAGGGTTAGGCTGAGGGTGAGGTTTAGGTTGAGGTTTAGCATTAGGGTGAGTGTTAGGGTTAGGGTTAGGCATAGGGTTATTGTGAGGATTAGGGTTAGAGTTAGGTTTAGGGTTAGGTTGTGGGTAAGCATTAGGGTGAGGTTTAGGGTGAGGGTTAGGGTTAGGGTTAGGGTGAGGGTCAGGGTTTGGGTTAGGGTTACGGTGAGGGTTAAGGATAGGGTGAGGTTTAGCGATAGGTTTAGGGTTAGGGTGACAGTTAGGATTAGAGACAGGGTGAGGGTGAGGGTTAGGGTTAGGATTAGGGTTAGGGTAAAGTTTAGGTTGAGGGTGAGGGTTAGGGTGAGAGTGAGGTTTAGGTTAGCCTTAGAGTTTCTTTGAGGGTTAGCGTGAGGGTTAGGGTTAGGTTTAGGGTTAGAATTAGTGTGAGTGTGAGGGTTAGGTTTAGGGTTAGGGTGAGGGTGAGGGTTAGGGTGAGGGTTGGAGTTAGTGGGAGGTTTATTCTTAGGGCTAGGGTTATGGTTAGGGTGAGGGTAAAGGTTAGGGTTAGGTTTAGTTTGAGGGTTAGAGTTACAGTTAGGGTTAGGGTTATTGTTAGCGTTAATTTGAGGGTGAGGGTAAGGGTAACGGGTAGAGTTAGGTTTTGAGTGACGGTGAGGGTGAGGGTGAGGGTTCGATTTAGGTTTAGGTTTTGGATGAGGGTGAGGTTGCGGTTTATGATTAGGGTTAGGGTAAGGATTAGGGTGAGGGTGAGGGTTTGAGTGAGGGTGAGGCTTAGAGTTAGCATTAGGATTAGGCTTAGGGTTAGTGTGAGGGTTAGGGTTAAGTTTAGGGCTAGGGTGAGGATGAGGGTGAGCGTGAGGGGTAGGGTTAGGGTTAGGGTGAGGGTTAGGGTTAGTGTTAGTGTGAGGGTGAGGGTGAGAGTGAGAGTTATAGTTAGGGTGAGGGTAAGGGTGAGGGTTATGGTTAGGATTAGGGTTGGTTTGAAGGCTAGGTTGATGGTGAGGATTAGGTTTAGGGTGAGGTTTAGGTTTAGGCTTAGGGTTAGGGTGATTTTGAGCGTTAGGGTTAGGGTGAGGGTTAGGTTTGGTGTGAGTGTTAGGCTTAGGGTAAGGGTTAGGGTGAGGGTAAGGGTTACGGTTAGAGTTAGGTTTTGAGTGAGGGTGAGGGTGAGGGTGAGGGTTCGGTTTAGGTTTAAGTTTTGGATTAGGGTGAGGTTGCGGGTTATGATTAGGGTTAGGGTGAGGGTTAGGGTGAGGGTGAGGGTTTGGGTGAGGGTGAGGCTTAGAGTTAGCATTAGGATTAGGATTAGGGTTAGGGTGAGGGTTAGGGTTAAGTTTAGGGCTAAGGTGAGGTTGAGGTTGAGGGTGAGGGTTAGGGTTAGGGTTAGGGTGAGCATTAGGGTTAGCTTGTGGGTTTGGGTTAGTGTTAGGGTGAGGGTGATAGTGAGATTTAAGGTTAGGGTGAGGGTAAGGGTAAGGGTTAGGGTTAGGATTAGGGTTGGTTTGAGGGCTAGGGTGATGGTGATGATTAGGTTTAGGGTGAGGTTTAGGGTTAGGCGTAGGTTTTGGGTGATGGTTAGCGTTAGGGTTAGGGTGAGGGTTAGGTTTAGTGTGAGCGTTAGGCTTAGGGTAAGGGTTAAGGTGAGGGTAAGTGTTAGGGTGAGGTTTAGGGTGAGAGTGAGGGTTAGGGTTAGTGTGAGTGTTAGGGTTAGGGTTAGGATTAAGGTTAGGGTTAGGGTTAGCCTGAGGGAGAGGGGGAGGGGGAGGTTGATGTTGATGTTTAGGGTTTGGGTTAGGGTTAGGGTTAGGGTGAGGGCTATGGTGAGGATGAGCTTTATGGTGAGTGTGAGTGTGAGGGTTAAGGTTAGGATTAGGTTTAGGGTTAGGTTTAGTCTGAGTGTGAGGGTGAGGGTGAGGTTTAGGGTTAGTGTTAGGTTTAGGCTGAGGGCTAGTTTGAGGGTGAGGGTTAGGTTGAGTGTGAGGGTGAGTGTGATGGTAAGGGTTAGGGTAAGGGCTAGTTTTAGGGTTATGGTTAGGGTGAGGTTGGGGTGAGGGTGAGGGTGAGGGTGAGAGTTAGGGTTAGGCTGAGGGTTAGGGTTAGGGTTAGGGTGAGGGTTAGTTTATGATGATGTGGAGAGTGAGTGTGAGGTTTAGGGGTAGGATTAGGGTTAGGGTGAGGCTGAGGGTTAGGTTGAGGGTGAGGGTTAAGTTTAGGGTGAGGTTTAGGTTTAGGGTTATGGTGAGGGTGAAGGTTAGGCTTAGGTGATGTTTAGGGTGAGGGTGAGGTTTAGGATGAGGGTGAGATTTCGGGTGAGACTGAGGATTAGGGTTTGGGTGTGGGTGAGGGTGAGGTTGAGGGTTAGGGTTAGGGTGAGTTTTAGGGTGAGGGTGAGGGTTTGGTTTAGTCTGAGGGTTAGGGTGTGGGTGAGGGTTAGGTTTAGGTTTAGGGTTAGACTGACGGTGAGGTTTAGGGTGCGGCTGAGGGTTAGGATTAGGTTTAGGGTTAGGATTAGGGTTAGAGTGAGGGTTAGGGTGAGGGTGAGGTTTAGGTTTAGGGTTAGGGTTCGGTTGAGGTTAGGCTGAGAGTGCGGGTGAGGGATAGGATTCGGTTTAGGGTTAGGCTGAGGGTGAGTGTGAAGGTTAGAGTTAGGGTGAGGGTTAGACTTAGGGTGAGGGTTATTGTGAGGGCGAGGGTTAGAGTGAGGGTTAGGGTTAGGGTTAGCGTGAGGGTTAGGGTGAGAATGAGGGTTAGGGTTAGCCTTAGAGTTAGTGTGAGGGTTAGGGTGACGGTTAGGGTTAGTTTTAGGGTGAGGGTGAGTGTGAGGATGAGGGTAAGTGTTAGGGTTAGGGTGAGGGTTAGGTTTAGTGTGCGGGTTAGGGTTAGGGTTAGAGTTAGGGTAAGGTTTAGGGTGAGGGTTAGGGTGAAATTGAGGGTTAGGGTTACCGTGAGTGGTAGAGTCAGTGTTAGGGTTAGGGGTAGGCTTAGGGTTAGATTTAGGGTTAGGGTGAGGGTGAGCGTTTTGGTTATGGTTCGGATGAGGTTTAAGGTTATGGTTTTGGTTAGGCTGAGTGTTAGAATTTGGGTTAGGGTTAGGTTTAGGGTTAGGATTAGGGTCATTGTTAAGGTTAGGGTGAGTTTGAGGGTGAATTTAAGGATTAGGATTAGGGTTAGGTTTAGGTTTAGGGTTAATGTTAGGGTTAGGGTTAGGGTTACGGTTATGGTGAGCGTGAGGTTGAGGGTGAGGGTGAGGGTTAGGATTGGGGTGAGGTTTAGGGTTAGGGTTAGGGTTAAGATTAGGGTTAGGTTTTGGGTTAGGGTGAGGCGTAGGGTGAGGGGTAGCGTGAGGGGTAGGATTACGTTTATGGTGAGGGTTAGGGTTAGTGTGAGGGTTAGGGTTAGCATAAGGGTTAGGGTTAGGGTGAGGGTTAAGTTTAGGGTGGAGGTTTGGGTTGGGGTGAGAGTAAGGGTTAGGGCTAGGGTTAGGTTGAAGGTGAAGGTTAGGGTTAAATTAGGGTTAGGGTTAGGCTGAGGGTGATGGTGAGGATGAGGGTTAGGCTGAGGGTTCGGTTGAGGGTTTGGGTTTGGGTTAGGGTGAGGTTGAGGGTGAAGTTTAGGGTTAGGGTTTCGGTTAGGGTTGCAGTGAGGGTGAGGTAAGGGTGAGGGTTAGGGTTAGGGTGAGGGTGGGGTTTAGGGTTAGAGTTAGAGTTTGGGTGAGGGTTTTGGTGAGGGTTAGGTTTAGGGTTAGTGTTAGGGTTAGGGTTAGGGTGAAGGTTAGGATGAATGTTTGGGTTAGGGTTAGGAAAAGTTTCAGGTTTAGGGTTAGGGTGAGGGTGAGTGTAAGCATTAGGGTTAGGGTTAGTCTTAGCCTTAGGGTTAGGATGAGGTTGAGGGTGAGGGTGAGGGTTAGGGTTATGATGAGGATGAGGTTTAGGGTTAGAGTTAGTGATAGGGTGAGGTTTAGGCTGAGGGTTAGTGTTAGGGTAAGTGTTAGGTTTAGGGTTAGGGTGAGGTTTAGGGTGAGGGTTAGGGTTTGGGTTAGGGTTAGGATTAGGGTTACGGTGAGGGTTAGGGTTAGGGTTAGGGTGAGGCTGAAGTTTAGGGTTAGGATTGGGGTTAGGGTTAAGGTTAAGTTGTGGTTGTGGTTGAGGGTGAGGGTTAGGGTTAGGATTACGGTTAGGATTAGGGTTTGGCTGAGGGTGATAGTGAGGGTGAGAGTTAGGGTAAGGGTGAGGGTTAGGCTTAGGCTGATGTTTAGGGTGAGGGTGAGGATTAGCGTGAGGGTATGGGTGAGGGTGAGACTGAGGTTTAGGGTGTGGGTGTGGGTTAGGTTTTAAGTGATGGTTAGGGTGATGGTGAGCGTTAGGGTTAGGTTTAGGGTGAAGGTGAGAGTTATGGTTAGGGTTAGGGTGAGGGTAAGGGTTAGGGTGAGGGTTAGGCTGAGAGTGAGGGTTAGGGTTTTCGTGATGGTTAGGGTGAGGGATAGGGTGAGAGTGAGGGTTAGGGTTTTCGTGAGGGTTAGGATTAGGGATAGGGTGAGGGTTAGGTTAAGGGTTACGGTTAGGGTGACGGTGAGTGTGAGGGTTATGGTTAGGTTTAAGTTTAAGGTGAGGGTGAGGGTGAGGGTTAGGTTTAGGATTATGGTTAGGGTTAGGTTTAGGCTGAGGGTGAGGTTGAGGGTGAGGGTTATTGTTACGGTGAGGGTGAGGTATAGGGTTAGATTTAGCATTAGGGTGAGTGTTACTGTGAGTGTTAGTGTTAGTGTTACAGTTAGGGTTTGGGTGAGGGTGAGTGTGAGGGTTAGGCTTAAGCTTAGGCTTAGGCTTAGGCTTAGGCCTAGCGTGACGTTGAGGGTTAGGGTGATGGTTACGGTTAGGGTTATGTTGAGGGTGAGGATGAGGTTTAGGGTTAGGATTAGGGTTAGGGTGAGCGCTAGGGTGAGGGTTAGTGTGAGGTTTAGAGTTATGGTGAGTTTTAGGGTTAGTGTGAGGGTTAGGGTTAGTGTAAGAGTGAGGGTGAGTTTTAGGGTGAGGGTTAGGGATAGGATTAGTGTTAGGGTTAGTGTTAAGGTTAGGGTTAGGGTGAGGGTTAGAGTGAGGGTTAGGTTTAGGATTAGGGTTAGGTTGAGGGCTTCGGTGAGGGTGAGGGTTAGGGTTAGGTTTATGGTGAGGTTCAGGGTTAGGGTCAGGGTGAGGGTTAGGGTTAGGTTTAGGTTTAGGGTTAGGGTTAGGGTGAGAGTGAGGTTTAGGTTTAGAGTTAGTGTTAGAGTGAGGGTTAGGGTTAGGGTTATTTTTAGTGTTATTGTTAGAGTTAAGGTGAGGGTTAGGGTGAGTGTTAGGGTTAGGGTTAGGGTTTGGATTAGGATTAGGGTATGGGTTAGGGTGAGGGTGATTGTGAATGTTAGGGTTAGGGTTAGGCTTAGGCTTAGGGTTAGGCTGAGGGTGAGGGTTAGGGTGAGGGTTAGGGTTAGGGTCAGCATGAGGTTTAGGGTTAGAGTTAGCATTAGGGTGAGGTTTAGTGTAAGGGTTAGTGTTAGGGTTAGTGTTAGGGTGAGGATGAGGTTTGGTGTTAGAGTTAGGCTTAGGGTTAGGGTGAGGGTTAGCTTTAAAGTGAGGGTTAAGTTTAGCGTGGAGGTTGGGTTAGGGTGAGGGTTAGGGTGAGTGTTAGGGTTAGGGTTAGGGTTTGGATTAGGATTAGGGTATGGGTTAGGGTGAGGGTGAGTGTGAAGGTTAGGGTTAGGCTTAGGCTTAGCCTTAGGGTTAGGCTGAGGGTGAGGGTTAGGGTGAGGGTTAGGGTTAGGGTCAGCATGCGGTTTAGGGTTAGATTTAGCATTAGGGTGAGGTTTAGTGTAAGGGTTAGTGTTAGGGTTAGTGTTAGGGTGAGGATGAGGTTTGGTGTTTGAGTTAGGCTTAGGGTTAGGGTGAGGGTTAGCTTTAAGGTGAGGGTTAGGTTTAGCGTGGAGGTTGGGTTAGGGTGAGGGTTAGGGTTAGGGGTAGGGTTAGGATGAGGGTGAGGGTGAGGGTTATGGTTAGGATAAGGTTTAGGGTTAGGCTGAAGCTGAGGGTGAGGGTGAGGGTTAGGTTAGGGTGAGGGTTAGGGTTAGGATTAGGGTGAGAGTTTGGGTGAGGTTTAGGGTTAGGATTAGGGTTATTGTGAGGGCTAGGGTGAGGGTGAGGATTAGGGTTATGGTTAGGGTGAGGGTTAGGTTCAGGTTGAGGGTTTGCGTTAAGGTGAGGGTTAGGCTTAGGTTGGAAATTAGGGTTATGATGAGGGTTAGGGTTAGGGGTAGGGTTAGGATGAGTGTGAGAGTGAGGTTTATGCTTTGGATTAGGTTTATGTTTAGTTTGAGGGTGAATGTGAGTGTGAGGGTTAAGGTTAGTGTCAGGTTTAGGGTTAGGATTAATGTGAGATTTTGGGTGATTGTTAGGGTTAGTATTAGCGTTAAGGTGAGAGCTAGGGTGAGGGTGGGATTAGGGTTATGTTTAGGGTGAGGGTTAAGGTGAAGGTTAGGGATAGGATTAGTGTTAGGGATAGGGTTATTGTTAGGGTTAGGCTTCGGGTTAAGGTTATGGTGACGTTGAGGCTGAGGCTGAAGATTAGGGTTAGGGTTAGGGTTAGGGTGAGGGTGAGCTTTAGGGTTAGAGTTAGGGTTAGGGTGAGGTTTAGGGTGAGGGTTAGGGTTAGGGTTAGTGTTAGGGTTAGGGTTTGGGTGAGGGATAGGGTGAGAGTGAGGGTTAGGGTTAGTGTTAGGCTTAGGCTTAGTGTTAGGGTGAGGTTGAGTGTAAGGTTTAGGGTTAGGGTTAGGGTTAGGGTTAGGCTTAGTGTTAGGCTGAGGGTGAGGGTGAGAGTGAGGGTTAGGATGAGGGTGAGGTTTAGGTTTAGAGTTAGCATTAGCATGAGGGATGGTATGAGGGTTAGTGTTAGGGTTAGTGTTACAGTTAGGGTTAGGGTGAGGGTGAGTGTGAGGGTTAGGGTTAGGCTTAGGCTTAGGCTTAGGCTTAGGCTTAGTCCAAGCTTGGGGGTGAGGGTAAGGGTTAGAATTAGGGTGAGG
Source organism: Dipodomys merriami (assembly GCF_024711535.1). Classification (NCBI taxonomy): domain Eukaryota; kingdom Metazoa; phylum Chordata; class Mammalia; order Rodentia; family Heteromyidae; genus Dipodomys; species Dipodomys merriami. The sequence goes on along the minus strand of NW_027203773.1, from coordinate 21,802 downwards.
GTTATTTTAGGGTTAGGGTACGGTTACGGTTACGGTGAGGGTGAGGCTGAGGGTTAGGATTAGGGTTAGGATGAGGTTTAGGTTTAGTGTTAGGGTTAGAGTGAGGGTTAGGGTGAGAGTGAGCTTTAGAGTTAGAGTTAGGGTTAGTGTTAGGGTTAGGGTTAGGCTTAGGCTTAGGCTTAGGCTTAGGCTTAGCGTGGGGTTTAGGGTTAGGGTTAGGGTTAGGGTGAGTGTTTGGGTTGGATTAGGGTGAGGTTTATATGAGGTTTAGGGTTAGGATTAGGGTCAGGGTGAGGGCAAGGGTGAGGGTGAGGGTTAGGGTTAGGGTTAGGTATACTGTTATGGTGAGAGTTAGGGTTAGGGTTCCAGTGAGGGTGAGGGTTAGGGTTAGGATTAGGGTGACTGTGTGGTTCAGGGTTAGGGGTAGGTTTAGGCGTAGTGTGAGGGTGAGTGTTAGCGTGAGTTTGAGGGTTAGGGTTAGGGTGAGGGTTAGAGTTAGGAATAGGGTTAGGGTGATGGCAACGTTGAGGGTGAGAGTTAGGGTTAGGTTTAGAGTGAGGTTTAGGGTGAGAGTGAGGGTTAGGGTGCCGTTTAGGTTTAGTGTGAGGGTTAGGGTGAGGGTTAGTTTTAGGGTTAATGTTAGGGTGAGGGTTAGGTTTAGTGTCAGGGTACAGGTTGAGGTTACGGTTAGGGTGAGGGTTAGGGTGAGGTTTAGGGTTAGGGTTAGGGTGAGAGTTAGGGTAAGGGTGACAGTGAGGGTTAGGGTTAGGGTTAGGTTGAGGGTTAGGCTGAGGGTTAGGCTGAGGTTAAGGGTTAGGGTGAGGTTTAGGGTGAGGGTGAGCGTTAGGGTTAGGTTTAGGTTTAGGGTGAAAGTTAGGCTGAGTGTTAGGTTTAGGGTGAGGATTAGGGTTAGGATTAGGATAATGGTTAGGGTTAGGGTGAGGATTAGGGTTTGGATTAGGGTTAAGGTTAGGGTTAGGCTGAGGTTGAGGGTGAAGGTGAGGGTTAGGGTTACGGTTAGGTTTTGTTTAGGGTTACGATCAGGGTTAGGGTGAGGGGTAGGATTATGGTTAGGGTTAGGGTTAGTGTGAGGGTTAGGCTTATCATTAGGGTGAGGGTAAGGGTTAGTGTGACGGTTAGTTTGAGGTTGAGGGATAGGGTTAGGGTTAGGGTGAGGGTAAGGGTTAGGATGGTGGTTAGGGAGAGGGTGAGGGTAAGCGTTACAGTTAGTTTTATGGTTTGGGTGAGGGTTAGGGTGAGACTCAGTGATAGGTATAGGTTGAGGGTTAAGGTTACGGTGAGGATTAGGGTTAGGTTTGAGGTAGGGTGAGGGTGAGGTTGAGGATTAGGATTAGAGTGAGGTTCAGGGTGAGGGTTAGGCTGAGATTAATGGTAAGGGTGAAGGTAAGGATGAGGGTGAGGGTTAGGGTTAGGGTTAGGGTTAGGGTGAGGGGTAGCGTGAGTGTCAGGGTTAGGGTTGGGGTTAGGTTTCGGTTGAGGATTTCGTTTACGCCAAGGTTTGTGTTAGGTTGAGGATTAGGGTGAGGGTGAGGCTGAGGGTGAGGGTGAGTGTTTGGGTGAGGATGAGGGTTAGGGTGTGGCTGAGGGTTAGGGGTAGGGTGAGGTTTAGGTGACAGTTAGCATTAGGGTGAGGGTGAGGTTAGGTTTAGGTTTAGGGTGACGGTGAGGGTTAGGGTTAGGGTGAGGGTTAGGGTGAGGGATAGGGTTTGGGTGAGTGTCAGGTTTAGTATGAGGGTTAGGGTGAGGGTGAGCATTAGGGTTAAGGTTAGGGTGAGGGTTAGGGTTAGGGTTAGGGTGAGGGTTAGGGTTAGGGATAGGGTTAGGTTTTGGATGAGGGTTAGGTTTATTGTGAGGGTTAGGTTTATGGTTAGGGTTAGAGTTAGGGTGAGGGTAAGGGTTAGGGTGAGGGTTAGTTTGAGGCTTAGGTTCAGGGTTAGCGTTATAGTTAGGGTGAGGGTTAGGGTTGGGTTCGGGTTAGGGTGAGGTTTAGGGTGAGGTTGAGGGTTAGGTTGAGGGTGAGGGTTTGGGTGACTGTGAAGGTTAGGGTGTGGTTGCGGGTTTGGGTTAGGGTGACGGTTATGGTTAGGGTGAGGGTGAGTGTTAGGGTTAGGGTTAGGGTGAGGGTGAGTGTTAGGGTTAGGGTTAGGGTATGTGTTAGGATGAGGGATAGCGTAAGGTTAGGTTGAGGCTTAAGTTTAGTGTGAGTTTTAGGGTTACAGTTAGGGTTAGGGTGAGGTTAAGGTTTAGGGTGAGGGTTAGTTGGAGAGTGATTGTCAGAGTTAGCTTTAGGGTTAGGGTGAGGGTTAGGGTTAGGGTTAGGTTTAAGGTGAAGTTGAGAGTTAGGGTTAGTGTTATGGTGAGGGTTAGGGTGAGGGTTAGGGTTAGGTTTAGGGTTAGGTTGAGGGTGTGGGAAAGGGTTAGGTTTAAGACTAGTGGTAGGGTGAGGGTTTGGCTGAGGGTGAGGGATACGGTAAGGTTAGGGTGAGGGTTAGGTTTCGTGTGCAGGTTAGGGTTAGGTTAAGGGTTAGGGTGAGGGGTAGGGTTAGGGTTATGTTTAGGGTGAGGTTGAGGGTTACGGTGATGTTGAGGGTGAGGGTGAGTGTGAGCATTAGGTTGTGGGTGAGGGTTTGGCTTATGGTTAGCCTTAGGGTGACAGTGAAGGTTAGCCATAAGGTTAGGGTTAGAGTTATGGTGAGGGTTAGGGTTAGGGTGATGTTTAGGGTGAGAGTGAGGGTTAGGGTGAGCGTGAAGGTTTGGGTTATAGTGAGGGTTAGGGTGTAGGTGAGGGTTAGGTTTAGGGTTAGGGTGAGGTTGAGGGAAAGTGTTAGGTTTAGGACTAGGGTTAGGGTTAGGGTTTGGCTTAGGGTGAGGGAAGGAGTGAGGGTGAGGGTTAGGGTGAGGGTTAGGGTTAGGATGATGGTTATGTTTAGTGTGAAGGTTAGATTTAGGGTTAGGGTTAGATTTAGGGTGAGGATAAGGGTTAGGGTAAGGGTTAGTTTCAGAGTGAGTGTTAGTTTTAGGATTAGGGTGAGTGTGAGGGTTAATATTAGGGTTAGGATTAGGGTTAAGGTGCGTGTGAGGGTTAGGGTGAAGGTGAGGGAGAGGGTTAGGTTTTGGATTAGTTTTAGGGTTAGGGTTAGGCTTAGGATGAGGGTGAGGATGAGGTTGAGGGTTAGGTTGAGGGTTAGGTATAGGGTTAATGTGAGGGTTAGTGTTAAGGTTATGTTTAGGGTGAGGATGAGGGTTAAGGGTTAGGGTTAGGATGAGGGTTCAGGTGAGGGTGAGGGTTAAGGTGTGGGTGAGCTTTAGGTTTTGGGTGAGGGTTAGGGTGACAGTGAGGAATAGTGTTATGGTGAGGCTTCGGTTGAGGTTGAGTGTTAGGGTGTGGGTGAGGGTTAGTGTTAGGGTGAGGGTTAGTGTTACGGTGAGTGTTAAGGTGAGGGTAAGGGTTAGGGTGAGGGTTAGGTTGAGGGTGAAGGCTAGGGTTAGCATTAAGGATAAGGTGAGGGTGAGGGTTATGTTTAGGTTTAAGGTGAGGACTTGGGTGGGGGTGAGGGTTAGTGTTAGGGTTAGGGATAGGGTGAGGATTAGATTTAGGGTAAAGGTTATGGTGAGCGTTAGGCTGAGGGTAGGATTAGGGTTAGAGTGAAGGTTTGGTTTAGTGTGAGGGATAGGCTTAGGCTTGGGGTTAGTGTTAGGGTGACGGTAAGGGTCAGGGTGAAGGATAGTGTGAGGGTGAGGGTTAGAGTTAGTACTAGGGTTAGGGTTAGGGTGAGGGTTAGTGTTAGGTTTAGGGTTAGGGTGAGGTTGAGGGTGAGAGTTAGGGTTAGGTTTAGGGTGAGGGTTAGGTTTATGGTTAGGCTGAGGGTGAGGGGGAGGGTTAGGGTTAGGGTTAGGGCTAGGAAAAGAGTGATGGTCCGGATTAGGGTTAGGATCATTGTTAGGGTTAGGCTGAGGTTGAGGCTGTGTGTGAGGGTTAGGTTTAGGTTTAGGGTTAGGTTAGGGTTAGGATGAGGAATAGGGTGAGGGGTAGGGTTAGGGTTAGTGTGAGGGTTAGGGTTAGTGTGAGGGTTAGGGTTAGGGTTAGAGTGAGGGTGACGGTTAGGTTTAGGTTTAGGGTTAGGAAGAGGGGTACTGTGAGGGTTAGGGTTAGGCTTAGGGTTAGAGTGAGGATCAGGGTTAGGTTTAGGGTTCGGGTGAGGGTAAGGCTTAGAGTGAGCTTTAGGGTTAGGGTGAGCGTTAGAGTGATGGTTATGCTTACTGTGAGGTTTTGGGTTAGGGTTAGGGTTAGGGTGAGTGTGAGAGTGAGGGTTAGTGTTAGGATTAGGGTTAGGGTTAGGGTGAGGGTTAGGGTTAGGGTGAGGGTTAGGGTGAGGATGAGGGTTAGGGTAGGTTGAGGGTTAAGTTTATGATTAGGGTTAGGGTAAGGGCTAGGTTGAGGGTGAGGGTTAGGGTTAGGTTTAGGATTAGGGTGAGGTTTAGGTTTAGGGTGAGGTGTAAGGTTAGGGTTAGGGTGAGTGTTAGCTTGAGGGTTAGGATTAGGGTTAGGGTGAGGGTTAGGTTTACTGTGAGGTTTAGGGTTAGGGTTAGGTTTAGGTTGAGGGTGAGATTTAGGTTTAGGGTGAGGTGTAAGGTTAGGGTTAGGGTGAGTGTTAGCTTGAGGGTTAGGATTAGCGTTAGGGTGAGGGTTAGGTTTAGTGTGAGGGTTAGGGTTAGGGTTAGGTTTATGATGAGGGTAAGCTTTAAGGTGAGGTTTAGGGTGAGAGTGAGGGTTAGGTTTAGCGTTACTGTTAGTGTGAGGGTTAGGGTGAGGGTTAGTGTTAGGGTTTGGTTGAAGATGAGGGTGAGGCTGAGGGTTAGGATTAGGGTTAGGGTTATGATGAGGGTTAGTGTGAGGGTTAGGGTTAGGGTGAAAGTGAGGGTGAGGGTTAGGGTTAGTTTGAGGGTTAGGGTTAGGATTGGGGTTATGGTGACGGCTAGGTTGAGGTTGAGTGTTAGGGTTAGGCTTAGGATTAGGGTGAGGGATAGGTTTAGTTTGAGGGTTAGGGTAGGGTTAGGGTTAGGGTGAGGGTGAGTGTTAGGGTTACGGTTAGTTTTAGGGTGAGGTGTAGGGTGAGGGTTAGGGTTACGGTTAGGTTTAGAGTTCGATTGAGGTTTTCGGTTAGCTAAGGAATTGGGTTAGGGTGAGGATTAGGTTGATGGTGAAGGTTAGGGTTATGGTGAGTGGTAGGGTTGGGGTTAGGGTTAATTTGAGGGTGAGGGTTAGTTTTGGGGTTAGGGTTAGGGTTATTGTAGTGGTTAGGATTTGGGTTAGGGTGAGGGTTAGTGTGAGGTTTAGGGTTAGGTTTAGGGCTAGAGTTTGAGTGAGGTTGAGTATTAGTTTTAGGATTCGGGTTAGGGTTAGGTTTAGGCTGAGGGTGAGGGTGTGGGTGAGGGTTAGGTTTAGGTTTAGGGTTAGGTTAGTGTTAGGATGAGGGTTAGGGTGAGGGGTAGGGTTAGGGTTAGGTTGAGGGTTTTGGTTAGTATGAGGATTAGGGTTAGGGTTAATGTAAGCCTGAGGGTGAGGGTAAGGGTTAGGTTTAGGGTTAGTGTGAGAGGTAATGTGAGACTGCGGTTTAGGGTTTGGGTTAGGGTGAGGGTGAGGGTTAGGGTTAGGGTTAGGGTTAGGGTTAGGGTCAGGGGTAGGGTGATGGTTATTTTTAGGGTTCAGGTTAGGGTTCGGTTGAGGGTTTCAGTTAGATAAGTGTTAGTGTTAGGGAGAGGATTAGGGTGAGGGTGAGGGTTTGGGTGAGGGATAGGATTAGTGTGAGGGTTAGGCTTAGGATTAGGGTGAGGGTTTGGTTTAGGGTGAGGTTTAGGGTAAGGGTGAGGGTTAGGGTTAGGATGAGGGTTGCGGTTAGGTTTAGGGTGGGTGTTAGTGTGAGGGGCAGGGTTAGAGTTAGCGTGAGGGTTAGATTTAGTGTGAGGGTTAGGGTTACAGTGAGGATAAAGGTTAGGGTGAGGGTTAGGGTTAGCATTAGTGTGAGGGTAAGGGTTAGGGTGAGGGTGAGGGTTAGGGTGAGGAAGAGGGTTAGGGTTAGTGTGAGGGTTAGGGTTAGTGATAGGGTTATGGTTAGGGTGAGGGTAAGTGTTAGGGTTAGAGTGAGGGTGAGGTTTAGGGTGAGGGTGAGGGTTAGGCATAGGATTAGGGTTAGGGTGAGGGTTAGGGTTAGGGTTAGGGTTAGGTTGAGGGTTAAGGTGAGGGCTAGGGTTAGGGTTAGGGTGAGGGCTAGGTTTAGTGTGAGGGTTAGGGTTGGAGTTAGGTTGAGGCATAGGGTTAGGGTTAGGGTGAGGGTAAGCGTTAGTGTGAGGGAGAGGTTTAGGATGAGGGTGAGCTTGAGGGTTAGTGTGAGTGTTAGGTTCAGGGATAGTGTTTGTTTAGGTTGAGGGTAAGGTTGAGCGTTAGGGTGAGGGTTAGGGTGATGGTGAGAGTGAGAGTGATGGTTAGGGTTAGGGTTAGGGTGAGCCTGAGGGTGAGGGTTCGGATTAGCGTTACGGTTAGATTTAGGCTGAGGCTGAGGTTGAGGGTGAGGGTGACATTTATGTTTAGGGTTAGGGTGAGGTGTAGGTTTAGTTTGAGGGTTAGGGTGAGGCTGAGTTTAAGGGTTAGGGTGCGCGTTAGGGTGAGGGTGAGGGTTATGTTTAGGATTAAGGTTAGGGTGATGGTTATGGTGAGGGTTAGTGTTATTGTTAGGGTGAGGGTTAGGGCGAAGATTAGGGTGAGGGTGAGGGTTAGGGTTAGGATTAGGGTTAGTGTGAGGGCTAGGGTGAGGTTGAGGGATAGTCTTAGAATTAAGGTTAGTTTAGGGTGAGAGTAAGGGTTAGAGTTAGGGTGAGGGTTAGGGTAAGATTTAGGGTTAGGGTGATGGTTAGGGTGAGGGTTAGTTTTAGATTTAGGGTTAGCATGCGGGTTAGGGTGAGGGGTAAGGTTAGGGTTAGGGTGAGGGTGAGCTTTAGGGTAAGGGTGACGGTTAGGGATAGGGTTAGGTTTAGGTTGAGTGTTAGGGTTAGGGTTAGGGTGAGGGTTAGGGTGAGGGTTAGAGTTAGGGTGAGGGTGAGGTTTAGGGTTACTGTGAGTATTAGGGTGAGGGTTAGGGTGAGGGTTAGTTTAGGGTTAGGGTGATGGTGAGGGTTAGGGTTAGGGTTAGTGTGAGGGTTAGGTTTAGGGTTATGGTGAAGGTTAGAGTTAGGCTGAGGGTGAGGGTTAGGGTGAGGGTTACGTTCAGGGTTAGGGTTAGTGTGAGGTGTAGGGTGAGGGTTAGGGTTAGATTTAGGGTTAGCATGAGGGTTAGGGTGAGGGGTAGTGTTAGGATTAGGCTTAGGGTTAGGTTTAGGCTGAGAGTTAGGGTTAGGGTTGGTTGAGGTTTAGGGTTAGGATGAGAGTTAGGTTAGGGTTAGGGTTAGTGTGAGGGTGAGGGCGAGGCTGAGGGTTAGGGTGAGGATGAGGGTTAGGGTTAGGGTTAGGTTGAGGCTGAGGGTGAGGGTTTGGATTAGCGTTTGGGTTCGAGTTAGTCTGAGGGTGAGCTTGAGGTTGAGGGTGACGTTTATGCTTTGGATTAGGGTGAGGGTTAGGGTTAGTGTGAGGGTTAGGGTAAGGCTGAGGTTAAGGGTAAGGGTGAGGATGAGGGTTAGGTTTAGGATTAGGGTTAGGGTGAGGGTTAGGTTGATGGTTAGGGTGAGGCTTAAAATTAGGGTTAGGTTGAGTTTTAGGGTGAGGGAAAGGGTGATGGTGTGGTTTAGGCTTGGGGTGATGATTAGAGTTAGGTTTTGGGTTAGGGTTAGGGTAAGGGTTATTGTAAGGGTGAGGGTAACGGTTAGGGTGAGGGATATGGTTAGGGTGAGGGTTAGGGATAGGATTAGGGTTAGGGTGAGGGCTAGGTTGAGGGTGAGAGTTAGGTTTAGGGTTATGGTGAGGGTTATGGTTATGGTTAGGATGAGGGTAACGGTGAGGGGTAGAGTTAGGGTTAGGGTGAGTGTTAGGTTTAGTGTGAGGGTTATGGTTAGGGTGAGGGTAAGTGTTAGAATGAGCGTTAGGGTTAACGTGAGTGTTAGGGGGAGTGTGAGGGTTAGGTTTCGGGTTAGTGTGAGAGTTAGGTTTAGGGTTAGGGTGAGGGTTAAAGTTAGGCTGAGAGTGAAGGTTAGGGTGAGGGTGACATTTAGGGTTATGGTTAGGGTGAGGGTTAGGTTTAGTGTGAGGGTTAGGGTGAGGGTGAGGGTGAGGTTAAGGATTAGGTTGAGGGTGAGGATTAGGGTTAGATTGTGGGTTAGGGTTAGGATTGAGCGTTAGATTGAGGGTTAGGTTGAGGGTTAGGATTAGTGTCAGGGATAGGGATAGGGTGAGGGTTAGGGTGAGGGGTTGGGTTAGGGATAGGGTGAGGGTTAGGGTGAGGATGAGGGTTAGGGTTAGTGTGAGGGTTAGGGTGAGTGTGAGGGTTAGGTTTAGTGTGAGGGTTAGGGTTAGGGTTAGGATTAGGATGAGGGTGTGGGTTAGGTTGTGGGTTAGGGTGAGGGTTAGGTTTAGGATTAGGATGAGGGTGAGGGTTAGCCTGAGCTTGAGTGTGAGTGTTAGGGTGGGAATTAGGATTAGTGTTAGGGTTAAGTTGAGGGCTCTGGTGAGGGTGAGGGTTAGGGTGAGGGTGAGGGTTAGTATTAGGGTTAGGGTTAAGTTGAGGGCTAAGGTTAGGGTGAGGCTTAGGGTGAGGGTGAAGGTGAGGGTGAGGGTTCCAACTAAGTAAGGGTTAGGGTTAGGGTGATGATTAGGTTGAGGGTGAGGGTTAGGGTGAAGGTTACGGTTAAGGTGAGGGTTAGAGTTAGGGTTAGGGTGAGGGGTAAGGTGACGGTGAGGGTGACAGTTAGGGTGAGGGTTACGGTTAAGGTGAAGTTTAGAGTTAGGGTTAGAGTGAGTGTTAGGTTTAGTTTTAGGGTTAATGTTAGTGTTAGGCTTAGGGTGAGTATAAGGGTTAGGGTGAGTGTGAGGGTGAGGGTGAGGGTTAGGGTTAGGGTGAGGTTTAGGTTTAGCGTGAGGGTTAGGTTTAGGGTTAGTGTGGGGGTTAGGTTGAGGGGTAGGCTTAGGGATATTGTGAGGGTTAGGTTTAGTATGAGGGTTAGGGTTAGGGTTACGGTTAGGGTGAGGGTAAGGTTTAGGGTGAGGGTCAGGGTGACCTTGAGGTTTAGGGTTAGGATTAGGTTTAGGGTTAAGGTTAGGCTCAGGGTGAGGGTGAGGGTAAGGGTGAGGGTTAGGGTTAGGGTTAGTGTGAGGCTTAGGGTTAGGGCTTTATTTAGGGTGATGATGAGGGTTAAGGTGAGGTTGAGGTTTCAGATGAGGGTGAGGGTTCGGGTGGGGTTGAGGGTTAGTGTTAGGGTGAGGGTTAGGTTTAGGGTTAGGGTAAGGGTTTGCTTGAGTGATAGGGTTAGGGTTAGGGTGAGAGTTAGGGTTAGGGTGAGGTTTAGGGTTAGTGTGAGGGTTAGGGTGAGTGTGCGGGTTAGGGTTAGGGTGAGGGTTAGGTTTAGGGTGAGGGTTAGTGTTAGGGTTAGTGTGAGTGTGAGGGACAGTGTGAGGGTTAGGTTTAGGATTTGGGTTAGAGTTAGGATGACGGTGAGGGTTATTTTTAGGATTAGGGTTAGGTTTAGGCTGAGGGTGAGGGTGAGTGTGAGGGTTAGGGTGAGGGTGAGGGTTAGGTTCAGGTTTAGGGTTACGTTTAGAGTGAGGGTTAGGGTTAGGCTTACAGTTAGGATGAGGGTTAGGGTGAGGGATCGTGTTAATGTGAGGGTGAGGTTTAGTGTTCATGTGAGGGTTAGGTTTAGGGATAGGGTTAGGGTTAGGGTGAGCGTACGGGTTCGGGTTCAGGTGAGGTTAAGGGTGAGGCTGAGGGTTAGAGTTAGTGTGAGGGTTAGGTTTTGGGATAGGGTTAGGGTTATGGAGATGGTAAAGGTTACAGTTAGGTTGAGGGTGAGATTCAGGATTAGGGTTTGGGTTAGGCAAAGGGTTAGGGTAAGTTTGAGGGTTAGGTTGAGGGTTCGGGTTAAGGTTAGGGTTAGGTTTACTGTGAGGGTAAGGGTTAGGGTGAGGTTTAGGGTGAATGTGAGGATTAGGTCTAGCATTAGGGTTAGGGTGAGGGTTACGTTTAGGGGTTTAGGGTTAGGGTTAGAGTAAGGCTTAGGGTTAGGGTTAGGGTGAGGGTTAGGTTTAGAGTGAGGGTGAGGGTTAGGGTGAGTGTTAGAGTTAGGGTACTGGTTAGGGTTATTGTGAGGGTTATTGTGAGGCTGAGGGTTATGGTTAGGGTGAGGTTAAGGTTTAGAGTGAGGGTTACGGTGAGGATTAGGGTTAGGGTTAGGGTGAGGGTTATGGTTAGTGTGAGGGTAAGATTTAAGTTGAGGGTTAGGGTTAGGATTAGGGTTAGCGTGAGGGCTAGATTGAGGATGAGGGTTAGGTTCAGGGTTAGGGTGAGGGATAGGGTTAGGGTTAAGGTTAGAGTGAGGGTGAGGCATAGGGTTCGGGTTAGGGTGAGGGTTAGAGTTAGGCTGAGGGTATGGGTTAGGGTGAGGGTGACGGTTAGGTTTAGGGTTAGGGTGCGGGTTTGGATTAGGTGACGGTTAGGGTGAGGGTGAGGTTAAGGGTTAGGGTGAGGGTTATGGTGAGGTTTAGTGTTAGGGTTGGGGTTAGGGTGAGGGTTATGTTGAGGGTTTGGGTTAATGTGAGTGTGAGGGCGAGGTTGAGGGTTACGGTGAGGGTGAGGGTTAGGGTTAGGGTTAGGGTCAGGCTGACGGTGAGGCTTCGATTAGCGTTAGGGTTAGAGTTAGTCTGTGGTTGAGGGTGAGTTTGCGGGAGATGTTTATGCTTAGGTTTAGGTTGAGGGTTAGGGTTAGTGTGAGGGTTTGGGTGATGCTGAAGTTAAGGGTTAGGGTGAGGGTTAGGTTTAGTATTAGGGTTAGGGTGAGGTTAGAGTTAGGCTTAAAGTTAGGGTTAGGTTGAATTTTAGGGTGAGGGAAAGGGTGTTGGTGAGGTTTAGGGTTCGGGTGAGGATTAGAGTTAGGGTTAGGTTAGGGTCAGGGTTATGTGAGTGTGAGGGTAACATTTAAGGTGAGGGTTAGGTTTAGGCTGAGGGTTAGGGAGAGAATTAGGGTTAGGGTGAGGGCTAGCTTGAGGGTGAGAGTTAGGTTTAGAGTTATGGTGAGTGTTATGTTAAGGGTTAGGATGAGGGTAATGGTGAGGTGTAGGCTTAGGGTTAGGGTAAGGGTTAGGTTTAGTGTGAGGGTTAGGGTTAAGGTGAGGGTTAGTGTGAGAATGAGCGTTAGGGTTACCGTGAGTGTAAGGGTTAGGTTGAGGTTTAGGGATAGGGTTAGTGTGATGGTTAGGTTTAGGGTTAGTGTGAGGGTTAGGGTTAGGGATAGTGTTAGGGTTAGGGTGAGGGTAAGGGTTAGGGTTAGGGTGAGGGTGAGGTTTAGGGTGAAGGAGTGGGTTAGGGATAGTGTTAGGGTTAGGGTGAGGGTTAGGGTTAGGGTGAGGGTTAGCGTTAGGGTTAGGGTGACGGATAGGTTGAGTGTGAGGTTTAGGGTTGGGGTTAGGTTTACGGTGATGGTAAGGGTTAGGGTGAGGTTTAGGGTGAGTGTGAGGGTTAGGGTTAACATTACGGTTAGGGTGAGGGTTAGGGTGAGGGTGCGGTTTAGGGTTAGCTTTAGGGTGAGTTTGAGAGTGAGGGTTACAGTTAGGGTTAGGGTTAGGGTGAGTGTGACATCGAGGCTGAGGGTTAGGGTGAGGGTGAGGATGAGGGTTTAGGATTAGCGTTGGGCTTAGAGTTAGGCTGAGGTTGAGGGTGAGGGTGAGTTTGACGTTTATGTTTAGGTTTAGGTTGAGGGTTAGGGTGAGGGTGAGGGTTGTGTTTAGGATTAGGGTTAGGGTGAGGGTTAGGGATAGGCTTAGGGTTAGGTTTAGGGTTATGGTTAGGGTGAGGGTTAGGGTTATGGTGAGGGTGAGTGTTAGGGTGAGGATTAGAGTGAGCGTTATTGTGACGGTGAGGGTTACGGTTAGGGTGAGTGTTAGGGTGAAGGTGAGGTTTAGGGTTAGATTTAGGGTTAGGGTGAGGGCTAGTTTGAGGGTGAGAGTTAGGTTTAGGGTTATGGTGAGGGTTAGGGTAAGGGTTAGGATGAGGGTAACGGTGAGGGGTAGAGTTAGGGTTAGGGTGAGTGTTAGGTTTAGAGTGAGGGTTAGGGTTAAGGTGAGGGTTAGAGTGAGAATGAACGTTAGGGTTACCGTGAGTGTTAGGGTGAGGGTGAGGGTTAGGTTTAGGGTTAGTTTGATGGTTAGTTTTCAGGTTAGTGTGACGGTTAGGGTTAGGGATAGTGTTAGGTTTAGGGTGAGGGTAAGGGTTACGGTTAGGGTGAGGGTGAGGTTTAGGGTGAAGGAGAAGGTTAGGGATATTGTTAGGGTTCGATTGAGGGTAACGTTTAGTGTTAGGGTGAGGGTTAGGGTTAGGGTTAGGGTGAAAGTTAAGGTGAGGGTAGGGTTATGGTTGGGGTGAGGGCTAGGTTTAGTGTGAGGTTTAGGGCTAGGGTTAGGTTTAGGGACACGATTAGGGTTAGGGTTAGAGTAAGGGTTAGGGTGAGTGTGAGGGTTAGGGTGAGGGTGAGGGATAGAGTTAGTGTGAGGGTAAGGGTTAAGTATAGGGTTAGGGTTAAGGTTTTGGTAATGATTAGATTTAGGGTGAGTGTGAGGTTTACGGTTAGGGTGAGGGTAAGGGATAGGGTTAGGGTTAGGTTGAGGGTTAGGTTGAGGGTTACTGTTAGGGTTAGGGTGAGGGTAAGGGATAGGGTTAGGGTTAGGTTGAGGGTTAGGTTGAGGGTTACGGTTAGGGTTATGGTGAGGGTTAGCGTTAGGGTTAGGGTGACGGATAGGGTGAGGGTGAGGTTTAGGGTTGGGGTTAGGTTTATGGTGAGGGTAAGTGTTAGGGTGAGGTTTAGGGTGTGTGTGAGGGTTAGGGTTAGCATTACAGTTAGGGTGAGGGTACGGTTTTGGGTTAGCTTTAGGGTGAGGTTGAGGGTGAGGGTTAGGGTTAGGGTTAGGGTTAGGGTGAGTGTGACTGCGAGGCTGAGGGTTAGGGTGAGGTTGAGGTTGAGGGTTCGGATTAGCTTTAGGTTTAGAGTTAGGCTAAGGGTAAGGGTGAGGGTGAGGGTGAGGTTTATGTTTAGGTTTAGGGTGAGGGTTAGAGTGAGGGTGAGCATTGTGTTTAGTATTAGGGTTAGGGTGAGGGTTAGGGTTAGGCTTAGGATTAGGTTTAGGGTTATGGTTAGGGTGAGGGTTAGGGTTATGTTGAGGGTAAAAGTTAGGTTGAGGGTGAGAGTTAGGTTTAGGATTATGATAAGGGTTAGAGTTACGGTTAGGATGAGGGTAATGTTGAGGGGTAGGGTTAGGGTTAGATTGAGGGTTAGGTTTAGTGTGAGGGCTATGTTTAGGGTGAGGGTTTGGGTGAGAATGAGTGTTAGGGTTACCGTGAGTGTTAGGTTGAAGTTTAGGGAGTGGGTTAGGGTTAGGGTTAGGATAAGGGTGAGGTTTAGGGATAGGGTTAGTTTGAGGGTTAGGGTTAGGGATAGGGTGAGGGTTAGATTTAGGCTGAGGGTGAGGTTTAGGGTGAGGGTGACATTTAGTGTTAGGGTTAGGGTTAGGGTTCGGGTTAGTGTGAGGGTTAGGGTGAGGGTGAGGTTAAGGGTTAGGTTAAGGGTTAGGTTGAGGGTTAGTGTTAGGTTTAGGCTTAGGGTGAGGGTTAGGGTGAGGGTTAGGTTGAGGGTTAGGGTTAGGGATAGGGTGAGGGTTAGATTTAGGCTGAGGGTGAGGTTTAGGGTGAGGGTGACATTTAGTGTTAGGGTTAGGGTTAGGGTTCGGGTTAGTGTGAGGGTTAGGGTGAGGGTGAGGTTAAGGGTTAGGTTGAGGGTTAGTGTTAGGTTTAGGCTTAGGGTGAGGGTTAGGGTGAGGGTTAGGTTGAGGGTTAGGGTTAGGGATAGTGTTTCTGTGAGGGTTAGGGTGAGGTTTAGGGATATGGTTAGGGTGAGGTTTAGGGTGAGGGTGAGGGTTAGGGTGAGTGTTAGTGTTAGGTGAGGGTTAACGTTAGGATTAGGTTTAGGGTGAGGGCTCTGGTGAGGGTGAGGGATAGGCTCAGGGTTAGGTTTAGATTTAGGGTTAAGGTGAGGGTTAGGGTTAGGTTTAGGGTGAGGGTTAGGGTTAGGGTGAGGGCTAGGTTGAGGGTGATGGTTAAGTTTAGGATTAGGGTGAGGGTTAGGATTAGTGTGAGGTTTAGGGTGAGGGTGAGTTTAAGGGTTAGGGTGAGGGTTAGGGTGAGGTTTAGTGTTAGGGTTAGGGTTAGGGTGAGCGTTAGCATGAGGGTTAGGTTGAGAGTTAGGGTTAGTGTCAGGGATAGGGATAGGGTGAGTGTTAGGGTGAGGTTTAGGGTTAGAGTGAGGGTGAGGGTTAGGGTGAAGTTTAGATTTAGGGTTCGAGTTAGGGTTATTTTGAGGGTGATTGTGAGGTTTAGGGTGAGGGTTAGGGTTAGGGTTAGGTTGAGGATGAGAGTTAGGATTAGGGTTATGGTGAGGGTTATGGATAGGGTTATGGTTAGGGTGAGTTTTAGAGTTAAGCCGAGGGTGTGGTTTAGGGTTAGGATGAAGTTTATATTTAGGGTTAAGGTGAGGGTTAGGATAAGTGTGAGGGTTAGGGTGAGGGTGAGGTTATGCGTTAGGGAGAGGGTTAGGGTGAGGTTTAGTGTTACGGTTAGGTTTAGGGTGAGGGTTAGCGTGAGGGGTAGGTTGAGGGTTAGGGTTGGTGTCAGGGATAGGGATAGGGTGAGGGTTAGGGTGAAGGTTAGAGTTAGGGTTAGGGTGAGGTTTAGTTTGAGGGTGAGGGTTAGGGTTGGGGTGAGGGTTAGGGTTAGTGTGAGGGTTAGGGTTAGGATTAGGGTTAGGGTGAGAGCTAGGGTGAGGATAAGGGTTAGGCTTAGGCTTAGGGTGAGGGTTAGGGTTAGGGTTAGTGTGAGGGTTAGTTTGAGGTTGAGGGTTAGGGTTAGAGTTAGGTTTACGGTGAGGGTAAGGGTTAGGGTGAGTTTTCCGGTGAGTGTGAGGATTAGGGCTAGAATTACGGTTAAGCTGAGGGTTAAGTTTAGGGTTAGGTTTAGGGTGAGGTTGAGGGTGAGGGTTAGGGTTAGGGTTAGGGTGAGTTTTAGGGTTAGGGTGAGGGCTAGGGATAGATTTAGGGTGAGGCTGAGGGCGAGGTTGAGGGTTATGGTGAGGGTAAGGGTGAGGGTGAGGTTTAGGATTAGGGTTAGTGTGAGGCTGAGGGTGAGGGTTCGGATTAGAGTTAGGTTTAGAGTTAGGATGAGGATGAGGGTTAAGGTGAGGTTTAGGGTTAGTGTAAGGGTTAGGTTGGGGCTGAGCTTAAGTTTTAGTGTGAGTGTTAGGGTGAGGTTGAAAGGTAGGTTTAGGATTAGGGTGAGCGTGAAGTTTAGGGTGAGGGTTAGAGTTAGGCTTAGGGTTAGGTTTAGGGAGAGGGTTAGGGTTAGGTTTACGGTTAGATTGAGTGTGAGGTTTAGGGTGAGGGTTAGAGTTAGGGTTTGTGTTAGGGTTATTGTGAAGGTTATTGTGAGGGTGAGGGTTATGGTTTGGGTGAGGGTAAGGGTTAAGGTGAGGGTTAGGGTTAGGATTAGTGTTAGCATGAGGGCTTGGTTGAGGTTGAGGGTTATGTTTAGGGTTAGGGTGAGGGTTAGGGTGAGGTTTAGTGTTAGGTTTAGCATTAGGGTGAGGGTGAGGGTGATGATTAGGTTGAGTGTTAGGGCTTGTGTTAGGGATAGGGATAGGGTGAGGATTAGGGTGAGGATTAGGTTGAGGTTTAGGGTTAGGGTGAGTGTTAGGGTTAGGATTAGTGTTAGGGTGAGGGTTAGGGTGAAGGTCTGGGTTAGGTTTTTGGTTACGGTGACCATTAAAGTTAGGGTTAGGGTGAGGGTTAAGTTGAGGGATAGGGTTAGGTTTAATGTGAGGGTTAGGATTACTGTGAGGTTTACGGTTAGGGTTAGGGTTAGGGTTAGAGTGAGGGTAAGGGTTAGGGTGAGGGTGAGTGTTAGGGTGAGGATGAGGCTTAGGGTGAGGTAGAGTGTTAGGGATAGGTTTAGGGTTAGGGTGAGGCTAAGGGTTAGGGTTAGGATGAGGGTTAGGATTAAGGTGAGGGTTAAGGTGAGTGTAGGTTTATGGTTTGGGTGAGGGCTAGTTTTAGTGTGACCTTTAGATTTAGAGTTAGGTCTAAGGATAGGATTAGGTTTAGGGTTATGGTAAGGGTTAGGGTGAAGAAGAGGATTAGGGTGAGGGTGAGGGTTAGGGTTAGTGTGAGGATTAGTGTTAGGGAAAGTGTTAGGGTTAGTGGGAGGGTAAGGATTAGGGTTAGGGTGAGGGTGAGGGTTAGGGTTAGTGTGAGCGTTAGGGTTAGGGACAGGTTTATGGTTAGGGTGTGGGTAAGATTTAGGGTCAGGGTGAGGGTGAGGTTTAGGGTGAGGTTGAGGGTTAGTGATAGAATTAGGGTTAGGTTGAGAGATAGGTTGAGGGTTATGGTTAGGTTTAGGGTGAGGGTTAGGGTGAGGGTTAGCGTTAGGTTTAGGGTGACCGATAGGGTTAGGGTGAGGGTTAGGGTTGGGGTTAGGTTTACGGTGAGGGTAAGGGTTAAGGTGAGGTTTAGGGTGAGTGTGAAGTTTAGGGTTAGTTTTACAGTTACGGTAAGGGTTAGGGTGAGGGTTAGGTTTAGGGTTACCTTTAGGGTGAGGGTGAGGTTTAGGGTTAGGGTTAGGGTTAGGGTTAGGGAGAGGGTGAGGGCGAGGCTGAGGGTTAGGTTGAGGGTGAGGGTGAGGGTGAGGGTTCAGATTAGCTTAGGGTTAGAGTTAGGCTGAGGGTGAGGGTGAGGTTGAGGGTGACGATTATGTTTAGGTTTAGGGAGAGGGTTAGGGTGAGGCTGAGGTTAAGGGTTAGGGTGAGGGTGAGGGTTGTGTTTAGGATTAGGGTTAGGCGGAGTTTTAGCGTTTGGCTTAGGGTTAGGTTTACGGTGAGAGTTAGGGTGAGGGTTAGGGTTATGGTGAGGGTGAGTGTTAGGGTGAGGATTAGAGTTAGGGTTAGGGTTAGTGTTAGGGTGAGCGTTATTGTGATGGTTAGGTTTATGTTTAGGGTGAGGGATAGGGTGAGGGTGAGGGTTAGGGTTAGGATTAGGGTTATGGTGAGGGCTAGGTTGAGGGTGAGAGTTAGGTTTAGGGTTATGGTGAGGGTTAGGGTTTCGGTTAGGATGAGTGTAATGGTGAAGGGTAGGGTTAGGTTTAGATTGAGGGTTAGGTTTAGTGTGATGGTTAGGGTGAGAATGAGTTTTAGGTTTACCGTAAGTTTTAGGGTGAGGGTTAGGGTATGGGTTAGGGTTAGGTTTAGGGTAAGGGTGAGGGTTAGGGTTAGGTTAGTGTGAGGATTAGGGTTAGGGATAGGGTGAGGGTTAGAGTTATGCTGAGGGTGATGGTTAGGATGAGGGTGACATTTAGGGTTAGGGTTAGTGTGAGGGTTAGGTTTAGTGTGAGGGTTAGGGTGAGGGTGAGGTTAAGGGTTAGGGTTAGGATCAGTGTTAGTGCTAGGCTGAGTGTGAAGGTGAGGGTGAGTGTGAGGGTTAGTTTGAGGGTTAGGTTGACATCTAGGTTAATGTGGAGGGTTAGGTTGAGTGTGAGGGTGAGGTTGAGGGTTTCGGTTAGGTAAAGGTTAAGGATAGGGTGAGGATTAGGATGATCTTGAGGTTTAGGGTTAGGGTTAGTGTTAGGGTGAGGGATAGGGTTAGGTTTAGGGTGATTGTTAGGGTGAGAGTGCGGGTTAGGTTTAGGGTTAGGGTGAGGGCTAGGGTAAGGGTGAGGGTTAGGGTGAGGGTGAGGGTGAGGTTGTGGGTTTTAGTTAGGTAAGAGTTAAGGTTAGGTTTAGGGTTATTGTGAGGGTTCGGGTTTGGCTGAGGGTGAGGTTTAGGGTTAGGATTAGGGTGAGGCTTAGGATGAATTTTAGGGTAAGGATGAGGGTTAAGTTGAGGGGTAGGTGTAAGGTTATGGTGAGGGTTAGGGTTAGTGTGAGGGTTAGTGTTAGGGATAGGTTTAGGTTAGCGTGAGGGTAAGGATTAAGGTGAGGGTGAGGGTTAGGGTAAGGGTGAGGGTTAGGGATAGGGTTAGGGTTAGGGTGAGGGATAGGTTGAGGTTTAGGGTTAGGGTTAGCATTAAGGTGAGGGTTAGGTTGAGGGTTAGGGTTAGGGTTATGGTTAGGGGTATGGTTACTTTTAGGGTGAGGGTGAGGGTTAGGATTAGGTTAACGGTGAGGTTAAGTGTTAGGGTGAGTTTTAGGGTGAGTGTGAGGGTTAGGGTTAGCATTAGGGTGGGGGTGAGGTTTAGGGTGAGGGTTAGGGTTAGGGTTAGTGTGAGGGTCAGGGTTAGGGTCAGGGTTAGGATTAACATTAGGTTTAGGTTTAGGCTGAGCGTGAGGCTGAGGGTGAGGGTGATGGTAATGCTTAGGGTTAGGGTGAGGGTTAGGGTTAGAGTGAGGCTTAGTTTAAGGGTTAGGGTGATGCTGAGGGTTTGGTTTAAGATTAGGGTTAGGGTGAGGGTTAGGGTGAGGGTTAGGCTTAGGCTTAAAATTATGGTTAGGGTGAGTTTTAGGGTGAGGGTAAGGGTGATGGTGAGGTTTAGGGTTGGGGTGAGGATTAGAGTTAGGGTTAGGGTTAGGGTTAGGGTTATTTTGAGGTTGAGGGTAACGTTTAGGGTTAAGGTAGATTAATGATTATTGGTAGGGTGAGGGCTAGGTTGAGGGTGAGAGTTATTTTTAGTGTTTTGGTGAGGGTTAAGGTTAGGGTTAGGATGAGGTTTAGGTTTAGTTTGAGGGTTAGTGTTAGGGTGAGGGTTGGTGTGAGAATGAGCGTTAGGGTTACCATGAGTATTAGGGTGAGGGTGAGGGTGAGGGTTAGGGTTAGTGTGAGGGTTAGGTTTAGGGTTAGGGTGAGGGTTAGAGTTAGGCTGAGGGTGAGGGTTAGGGTGAGGGTGACATTTAGGGTTAGGGTTAGGATCAGGGTGAGGTTAAGTGTTAAAGTGAGGTTGAGGGTTAGTGTTAGATTGAGGGTTAAGGTTAGTGTCAGGTTTAGGTATAGGGTTAGTTTTAGGGTAAGGGTAAGGGTTAGGGTTAGGGTGAAGGATAGGGTTAGGGTTAGGGTGAGGGTTAAGGTGAGGGTAGGGTTATAGTTCGGGTGAGGGCAAGGTTTAGTGTGAGGTTTAGGGCTAGGGATAGGTTTAGGGATAGGATTAGGGTTAGGGAGAGGTTAAGGATCAGCGTTAGGGTGAGGGTGAGGTTTAGGGTGAGGGTGAGGGTTAGGGATAGGTTTAGGGTTAGGTTGAGGGTTACCATTAGGGTTAGGGTGAGGGTTAGCGTTAGGGTTAGGCTGCTGGATAGGGTGAGTGTGAGGGTTAGGGTTGGGGTTAGGTTTATGGTTAGCTTTAGGGTGAGGGAGAGGGTTAGGGTTAGATTTAGGGTTAGGGATAGGTTGAGGGTTAGAGTTAGGCTGAGGGTGAGGGTTAGGGTGAGGGTGACGTTTAGGGTTAGGGTTAGGGTGAGGGTTAGGTTTAGTGTGAGGGTTAGGGTGAGGGTTAGGTTGAGGGTTAGGGTTACGGATAGTGTTTGGGTGAGAGTTAGGGTGAGGGTTAGGGTTATGGTTAGGGTAAGGTTTAGGGTGAGGGTGAGGGTGAGGATTAGGGTGAGTTTTAATGTTAGGGTGAGGGTTCAAGTTAGGATTAGGTTTAGGGTGAGGGCTCTGGTGAGGGTGAGGGTTAGCCTTATGATTAGGTTTAGATTTAGGGTGAAGGTGAGGGGTAGGGTTAGGGTTAGGGTGAGGGCTAGGTTTAGTGTGAGGGTTAGGGTTAGGTTTAGGGTGAGGGTTAGGGTTAGGGTTACAGTTAAGGTTAGGGTTAGGTATAGAGTTAGGGTTAGGGTTAGGGATAGGGTTATTGTTAGAGTTAGGGTGAGGGTGAGGGTGAGGGTGACGTTGAGGGTGAGGGAGAGGGTGAGGGCTAGGATTAGGGTTAGGGTTAGAGTTAGGCTGAGGATGAGGTTGAAGGTGAGTTTGATGTTTAAGGTTAGGGTGAGGGCCAGGATTAGGGTTAGGTTTAGATTTAGGCTGTGGGTGAGGGTGAGGCTGACAGTGAGTTTTAGGTTTAGAATGAGGGTGAGGGTTAGGGTAAGTGTGAGGTTTAGGGTGAGGGTGAGGTTAAGAGTTAGGGTGAGGGTTAGGGTGAGGTGTAAGGGTTAGGGTTAGTGTTAGGTTTAGGTTTAGGTTGAGGGTTAGGCTTAGGGTTAGGTATACGATTAGTGTGATTGTTAGGGTAAGGGTTAGTGTTTGGTTGAGGTTTAGGGTGAGGGTGAGGGTTAGGGTTATTGTGAGTGTTAGGTTTATGTGATGGTTATGGTTAGGATTAGGGTTAGGGTGAGGGCTATGGTGTGGTTGATGGTTAAGGGTAGGGTTAGGGTTAGGGTGAGGTTTAACTTTAGGGTTAGGGTGAAGGTTAGGGATAGGGTTAGGGTTAAGGTGAGGGTGAGAGTTAGGATGAGGGTGTGGGTTAGTGTGAGGGTGACGTTTAGGTTTAGGGTTAGGTTGAGGGTTAGGGTTAGTGTGAGGGTTAGGGTGAGGCTGAGGTTAAGGGTTAGGTTGAGGGTTAGGGTGAGGGTGAGGGTTTTGTTTAGGATTAGGGTTACGGTGAGGGTTAGGGTTAGGCTTAGAGTTAGGTTTAGGGTGAGGGTTAAGGTGAAGGTTAGGGTTATGGTGAGGGTGAGTGTTAGGGTGAGGATTAGGTTTAGGTTTAGGGTTAGGGTTAGGGTGAGGGTTATTGTGACGGTGAGGGTTACGGTTAGGGTGAGGGTTAGGGTGAGGCTGAGGGTTAGGATTAGTGTTAGGGTGAGGGCTAGGTTGAGGGTGAGAGTTAGGTTTAGGGTCATGGTGAGGGTTAGGGCTACTGTTAGGATGAGGGTAATGGTGAGGGGTAGGGTTAGGGTTAAATTGAGTGTTAGGTTTAGTGTGAGGGTTAGGTTTAGGTTGAGGGTTAGGGTGAGAATGAGTGTTAGGGTTACCGTGAGTGTTAGGGTGAGGGTTAGGGTGTGGGTTAGTGTTAGGGTTAGGATTCGGGTAAAGGTGAGGGATAGGGTTAGGCTTAATGTGAGGGTTTGGGTTAGGTTTAGGGTTAGGATTAGGGTGAGGGTAAGTGTTAGGGTGAGGGTTAGGGTGAGGGTGAGGGTTAGGATTAGGGTTAGGCTTAAATTGAGGGCTAGGGTGAGGGTGACGTTTAGGGTTAGGGTGAGGGTTATGATTAGGTTTAGTGTTAATTTCAGGGCTAGGGTGAGGATGAGGCTTAGGGTGAGGGTTAAGGTGAGGGTGAGGGGTTCAGTTAATTTATTGTTAGGGTTAGGGTGAGGATTTGTTTGAGGTTGAGGGTTAGGGTGAGGGTTAGGGTTAAGGTGAGGGTTAGAGTTAGGGTTAGGGTGAGGGGTAGGGTGACGGTGAGGGTGACGTTTAGGGTGAGGGTTAAGGTTAAGATGAGGGTAAGGGTTAGGGTTAGGGGGAGGGTTAGGGTTCGTGTGAGGGTTAGTGTTAGTTTTACTGTTAGGGTTAGGGTGAGAATAAGGGTTAGAGTGAGGGTTAGTGTGAGGGTGAGCGTTAGGGTTAAGGTGAGGGTTA